>NW_028270159.1:102477040-102777040 GCF_037043375.1 Chiloscyllium plagiosum
TGTTGGGCCGAAGGGCCTGTTTCCACACTGTAATGTAATCTAATCACCTTTCTCTCCACTCTCTCTCTTCCCCTCTCTCACCCACTCTCTCTCTTCCCCTCTGTCTCGCATCCTCTCACTGGCATCCTCTCACTCCACCCTCACTCTCCCCTCTCACTCGCCCCCCTTCCCCCACCTCTCTCGCCCCCTCTCGTGCCCCCTTTCTCTCGCCTTCTCTTTCCCGATCACTCGCCCCATCTCTCTCCCCTCTCTCTCCCCGCACTCTCTCGCCACTCTCTCATTCCCTTTCTGTCCCCCTCTCCACTTCCCTCGCCCCCTTCATCTCCCTCCCCCGTCTCTCTCCCCGTCTCTCTCCCCCGCTCTCTCGCCGTCTCTCTCCCCCACTCTCTGCCCCCTGTCTCTCATTCCCCGCTCTCTCACCCCTGCTGTCTCACCCCCGCTCTCTCGCCCCCTCTCCTCCCTCTCTCTCCTCACCCTCTGCCCCTGTCTCTCATTCCCCGCTCTTTCACCCCCGCTCTCTCACCTCCCTCTCTCCCCTCTCTCACCCTCTCTTTCTCTCTCTCACCCTGTCTCCCCCCCTCTCGCCCCTTCCTGAAGAAGGCTTATGCCCGAAACGTCGATTCTCCTGTTCCCTGGATGCTGCCTGACCTGCTGCGCTTTTCCAGCAACACATTTTCAGCTCTCTCCCCCTCTATAGCTCCCCTTCTCTCTCCCTCTCACTCTCCCGCTCTCTCTTCCGCCTTTCTCTCCAAACTCTATCTCTCTCTCTTCGCCCCCTAATTCTCCCCTCTCTCTCCCCTCTCTCTCCCTGCTCTCTCTACTCCCCTCTCCCCCTCTCTCACCCCCTGTCTCGCCCCCTCTCTCGCCACACTCTCTCGCCCCTCTCTCCCCATCTCTCTCTCCCCTTCTCTCTCTTCCCGTCTCCCTCTCCCCTTCTCTCTACCCCCTCTCTCTCCATCTCTCTCTCAACACTCTCTCCCTTTCTCGTCCCCCTCTCTCACTCCCCCTTTCTCGCCCCCTCTCTCACCCCCCTCTCTCACCCCCCTCTCTCGCCTCCCTCTCTCACCCCCCTGTCTCGCCCCCTCCCTCACCCCCCTGACTAGAACACACTCTCTCGCCACCCACTCTCATCCCCTCTCTTGTCCCTTCTCTCACCCCCCTCTCGCTCTCCCCCCTGTCTCTCCCTGTCTGTCTCCCCGTCTCTCCCCCTCTCCCCCTCTCTCTCTACCCCTTTCTCTACCCCTCTCCCCATCTCTCTTCCCCCACTTTCTCCCCACGCTCTCTGCCTCCTCTCACCCGCCCTCTCTCCTCTCTCAGCCCTTCTCTCTCCCCGCTCACTCTCTCTCTCCCTCTCTCTCGCCTCTCACGTCTTCTCTCTCCCCCTCTCCCTTGCTCCTTCTCCTTTGCCTCCTCTCCTTCCCACTTTCACCCTCTCCCCCTCTCTCCCCCTTCTCTCTCCCCCTTCCCTCTCCCCCTTCCCCCTCTCTCTTCCCCCACTCTCTCTCCTCTCTCTCTCCCTCTCTCTCACCCCGCTCACTCATTCCCACACTCTCCCCATCTCTGTTCCCCACTTTCTCCCCCCGCTCTCTGCCTCCCCTCTCCTGACCTCTCTCGCCTCTCTCTCCCCGTCTCTCTCCTTCACTCTCTCCCCCTCTTCCTTGCCCCTTCTCCCTTGCCTCCTCTCCTTCCACCTTTCGCACTCCCTCTCTCACCCCTATCACTCTGCCCCTCTCTCTGCCCCTCTCTCCCCTCACTCTGTCACCTCACTCTCCTCCCTCTCTCACTCCCTCCCTCTCTCACCCCCTCTCTCCCCTTCTCTCTCCCTCTCTCTCCCTCTCTCTCCACTTCTCTCCCCCTCCCAGTCTCTCTTCCCCTCTCTATCTCTCTCTACTGCCTCTCTCTCTTGCCTCTCTCTCCCCTCCTCTCTCCCCTCCTCTCTCCCCTCCTCTCTCCCCTTCTCTCTGCCCTCTCTCTCAGCGCCTCTCTTGGCACCTCTCTCACACACCCCTACCCCTCTCTCTCTCTCTCTCCCCTCTCTCTCTTCACTAAATCTCTCCCCCACTCTATCACCTAACTCTCTCCCACTCTCTCTCCCTCCACTCTCTCTTTCTCTCGCTCTCTCCCTCCCCCCCCCCCTCTCTCTCTCCCCCTCTCTCTCCCTCGATTCTCTGTCCCCCTCCCTCTGGCCCCCACTCTCTGGCTCCCACGTTCTCCTCTCTCTCTCCCCCTGACTCTCCCCTCTCTCTCCCCCACTCTCCTCCTCTCTCGACCCCTCTCTCTCTCTCCCCTCTCTCTCCCTCGATTCTCTGTCCCCTCCCTCTGTCCCCCTCCCTCTGTCCCCCTACCTCTGGCCGCCTCCCTCTCTCCCCCTCTCTCTCCCCCGACTCTCCCCTCTCTCTCCCCCACTCTCCCCCAACCCCGCTCTCCTCTCCCCTTCTCTCCCCCTCCCTCTCCCCTCTCTCTCTACCCCAATCTCTCATCCCCTCTCTCTCTACCCAGCTCACCCTCTCTCTCTACCCCTCAAACTCTCGCTCACCTCTCGCTATTCATTAACTCTGTTGCCTAAACCTCTCCCCTCTCTCTCCATCTCTCAATCCCTACCTCTCTCACCCTCTCACTCTCCCCTCCCTCGCCCCCTTCCTCTCCTTCCCACTCTCTCTCACCCCCCTTACACACCCCCACACTCTCCCCATCTCTGTTCCCCCACTTTCTCCCCTGCTCTCTGCCTCCCCTCTCCTGCCGTCTCTCCCCTCTCTCCCCTCTCTCCCCTTCTCTCTCCCCTTCCCTCTCCCCCTCCCCTCTCTCTTCCCCCACTCTCTCCCCTCTCTCTCCCTCTCTTTCTCACCCCCCTCACTCACCCCACACTCTCCCCATCTCTCTTCCCCCACTTTCTCCCCCGCTGTCTGCCTCCTGTCTCCCGCACTCTCTCCCCCTCTCTCTCCCACTCACTCTCTCTCCCCCTCTCTCTCGCCTCTCTCTTCTTCTCTCCCCCTCTCCCTTGCCCCTTGTCCGTTGCCTCCTCTCCTTCCCAATTTCGCCCTCCCTCTCTCGCCCCTATCTCTCTGCCCCTCTCTCTCCCCTCACTCTGTCACCTCACTCTCTCTCCCTCGCTCACTCCCTCCCTCTCTCACCCCTCTCTCTCCCTTCTCTCTCACCCCCGCTCTCCTCCTCCCTGTCTCTCCTCCCCCTCTCTATCTCTCTCTACCATTTCTCTTCCCCCTCTCTCCCCTCCTCTCTCCCCTTCTCTCTACCGTCTCTCTCAGCCCCTCTCTCGGCACCTCTCTCTCGCACCCCCTCTATCTACCCCTCACTCTCTCTCTCTCCGCTCTCTCTTCACTAACTCTCTCCCCCACTCTGTCACCTAACTCTCTCCCCTCTCTCTCACTCCCTCCCTAACCCTTTCCCTCCACCACTCTCTCTCCCCACTCTCTCCCCCACTCTCTCTCCCCCCCTCTCTCTCTCCCCCTCTCTCTCCCCTACCCATCTCCCCCCTCTCTCTCCCTCGATTCTCTCTCTTATCCTGCTCTGTCCCCTTCCCTCAGGCCCCCTCCCTCTGGGCCCCACTCTCTCCTCTCTCTCTCCACCCCGACTCTCCCCTCTCTCTTCCCCACTCTCCACCTCTCTCTCTCCCCTCTCTCTCCCCTCTATCTCTCCCCTCTTTCTCCCCTCTATCTCTCCCCTCTTTCTCCCTCCATTCTCTTTCCCCTCCTTCTGACACCCTCCTCTTGTCCCTTCCCGCTGTCCCCCTCCCTCTGTCCCCCTCCCTCTGTCCCTCTCTCTCTCCTTCTCTCTCACCCCGACTCTCCCCTCTCTCTCCCCCACTCTCCCACTCTAACCCCTCTCTCCCCTCCCCTTCTCTCCACCCTCCCTCTCCTCCTCTCTCCCTCCCTCACTCTCACCCCCAATCTCTCCCCGCACTTTCTCGCCCCACTTTCTCTCCCCACTCTCTCGCCCCACTCTCTCTCCCCACTCTTTCTCCACACTCTCTCCCCACACTCTCTATCCCCTCCCTCTCTCCCCTCCCTCTTTCCCCTCCCTCTGTCCGCCTCTCTCTCCTCTCTGTCCCCCACTCTCCCCTCTCTCTCCACACTCTCCCCTTCTACCTCTCCCCCTCCCTCTCTCTACCCCACTCTCTCAACTCCCCTCTCTATCCCGTCTCTCTCTACCCCGCTCACCCTCTCTATCTCTACCCCTCAAACTCTCTCTCCCCCTTTCACTCTTCACTAACTCTGTTGCCTAAATATCTCCCCTCTCTCTCTCCCCCTCTCTCACTCCCTCCCTCTCCCCTCTCTCTCCACCCACTCTCACCCCCTTTCTGTCCCCCTCTCTCCCCCTTCCTCGCACCTTCCTCTCCCTCCCACTCTCTTTCCCCGTCTCTCCCCCTCCCCGTCGCTCTCCCCGTCTCTCTCCTCCTCCCTCTCCCCCACTCTCTTTCCCCTCTCTCTTTCCCAACTCTCTCCATCACGCTCTTCCCCCATTCTCACCCCCATCTCTCTCCCCTCTCTATCCCCCCTGCTCTCACCCCCTTTCTGTCCCCCTCTCTCCCCTTCCTCGCACCTTCCTCTCCCTCCCCCTCTCTCGCCCTCTCTCTCTCCCTCCCTCTCCCCCTCTCTCCCCCACTCTCTTCCCCCACTCTCTGCCCCCTCTCTCTCCCCGTCTCTCCCCCTCTCCCCCTCGCTCTCCCAGTCGCTCTCCCCGTCTCTTTCCCCACTCTCTCCGCCTCCATCTCCCACCTCTCTCTCCCCCCTTTCTCCCCCAAACTCTCCCCCTCTGTCTCGCCCTCCCTGTCTCTCTTCCCCTATCTCTCTCTGCCGCCTCTCTCTTTTCCCCCTCTCTCCACACCCCTCTCACCCCTCTAACCCCTGTCTCCCCCTCTCCCCTCCTCTCTCCCCTTCTCTACCGTCTCTCTCTCACCCCCTCTCTCAACACGTCTCTCTCTCACCCACTCTCTCTACACCTCACTCTCTCTCTCCCCTCTCTCTTGACTAAATCTCCCCCGACTCTGCCACCTAAATCTCTCCCCTCTTTCTCACTCCCTTCCCTCCCTAACCCTCTCTCTCCCCCACTCTCTCCCCACTCTCTCCACCACTCTCTCCCCGCACTCTCTCCCCCACTCTCTCCCCGCGCTCTCTCTCCCCACTCTCTCTCCCCACTCTCTCTCCCCACTCTCTCTCCCCACTTCGCCCCACTCTCTCACCCACTCTGTCCCCACACTCTCTCTCCCCCTCCCTGTCTCCCCTTCTCTCTCCCCTCTCTCTCTCTCCCTCCACTCTCTGTGCCCCTTCCTCTTTCCCCTTCCCTCTGTCCGCCTCTCTCTCCTCTCTCCCCCCCACTCTCTCCTCTCTCTCCCCCACTCTCTCTCCTCCTCTCTCTATCCCGTCTCTCTCTATCTCGCTCACCCTCTCTCTACCCCTCAAACTCTCTCTCCCCCTCTCACTCTTCACTAACTCTGTCGCCTAAATCTCTCCCCTCTCTCACCCTCTCTCACTCCTTCCCTCTCTCACCCTCTCACTCTCCCCCTCTCTCTACCCACTCTCACTCCCATCTGTCCCCCCTCTCCTCTTCCTCTCCCTCCCCCTCTCTCGCCCTGTCTCTCCCCCTCTCTTCCCGTCGCTCTCCCCGTCGCTCTCCCCGTCTCTCTCCACCTCTCTCTGCACCTCCCTCTCCCCACTCTCTTTCCCCACTCTCTTTCCACACTCTCTCAACCACGCTCTTCCCCCGCTCTCACCCCCATCTCTCTCTTCCCTCTCTCTCCCCCCGCTCTCACCCGAATTCTGTCCCCTCTCTCCCCCTTCCTCGCACCTTCCTGTCCCTCCCCGCTCTCGCCCCGTCTCTCCCCCTCTCTCCGCGTTGCTCTCCCCGTCTCTCTCCCCCTCTCTCTCCCTCCCTCTTCCCCCACTCACTCTCCCCTCTCCCCCACTCTCTTCCCCCACTCTCTGCCCCATCTCTCTCCCCTCTCTCCCCTCGCTCTTACCCTCTTTCTGTCCCCCTCTCTCACCCTTCCTCGCACCTTCTCTCTCACCCTCTCTCTCTCACACCCTCTCTCCCACACCGTCTCTCTCACCCCCATCTCTCTCACACCCTCTCTCTCCCCACTCTCACTCCCCCCTCTCCTCCTCTCTCTCACCCCCTCTCTCTCACTCCCTCTCTCTCACCCTCCTCTCTCTCACCCCGTCTCTTTCACCCTTTCTGTCTCACCCCTCTCTCTCACCCCCTCTCTCTCACCACCCCCTCTCTCTCACACCCTCTTTCTCCCCCTACCTCCCGCCTCACGCCTACCTCTCCCTCCCTAAACTCTCTCCCCTCTCTGTCCCCCTCTCTCTTCCCGTCTCTCCACCCTCTCCCCGTCGCTCTACCCCCACTCTCTCCCCCTGTCTCGCCCTCCCATCTCTCTTCCCCCTCCCTATCTCTCTCTCTGCAGCCTCTCTCTTTTCCCCCTCTCTCCACACCCCTTTCACCCCTCTAACCCCTCTCTCCCCTCTCCCCTCCTCTCTCCTCTTCTCTCTACCGTCTCTCTCACCCCCTCTCTCTACACCTCTCTCTCACCCACTCTCTCTCTACACGTCACTCTCTCTCCCCTCTCTCTTCACTAACTCTCCCCCCGACTCTGTCACCTAAATCTCTCCCCTCTCTCTCCCTCCCTCCCTAACCCTCTCCCTCCACCACTCTCTCCCCCACTCTCTCCCCCACTCTCTTCCCCATTCTCTTCCCCACTCTCTCCCCGCACTCTCTCTCCCCGCACTCTCTTTCCCCACTCTCTCTCCCCACTGTCTCCCCAACTCTGTCCCCACTCTCTCTCTCCCCCTCCCACTCTCCCCCTCTCTGCCTCCCCTTCTCTCCCCTCCCTCTCCCTCTCTCTATCCACTCTCTCACCACCTCACTCTACCTCTCTCTCTCTACCCCACTCACCCCCTCTCTCGTTCCTCAATCTCTCTCTCTCGTTCGCTCTTCACTAACTCTCTCTGTCGCCTAAATCTCTCCCTCTCTCTCCATCTCTCACTCCCTGCTTCTCCCATGCTCTCACTCTCTCCTCTCTCTCCCCACTGTCTTTCCCCATTCTCTCCCCCACTCTCTTCACCCACTCTCACACCATCTCTCTCCCCTCTCTATCTCCCCCTCTCTCTCGTCCCCCTCTCGCTCTCCCCATCTCTCCACTCTCTCTCCCCCTCCCTCTCTCAACATCTCACTCTCCCCCCTCTCTCGTTCACACTCTCTCTTCACTGTCTCCCCCAATCTCACACCCCTCTTCCTCTCCCCCTTTCTCTGTCCCCTTCTCTCCCCACAACCCCCTGTCTTTCCCCTTTTCTCAACCCCCACTCACCCCCTCTCTCTCACAACCTCACATTCACCCCCTCCCTCTCACCCCGTCTCTCTCACACCCCTCTCTCCCACACCCTCTCTCCCGCTAACTCTCACTCCCTCTGTCTCACCCCCTCTCCCACACCCTCTCTCGCACCCCTCTCTCCCACATCCTCTCTCTCACACCCTTTCTCTCTCACACCCTCTCTCTCACACCCTCTCTCTCACACCCTCTCTCTCACACCCTCTCTCTCACCCTCTCTCTACCCACTCTCACTCCCCCTCTCTCTCCTCCTCTCTTTCACCCTCTCTCTCTCACACCCTCTCTCCCACACCCTCTCTCTCACCCCCCTCTCTCTCACCCCTATCTCTCCCCACTCTCATTCCCCCCTCTCTCTCCTCCTCTCTCTAACCCTCTCTCTCTCACCCCCCTCTCTCTCACCCCTCTGTCTCTCACACCCTCTCTCTCACCACCCTCTCTCACACCCTCTCTCTCTCACACCCTTTTTCTCCCCCTCCCTCCCGCCTCACGCCAACCTCTCTCTCTCTAAACTCTCTCCCCTCTCTCTCCCCCTCTCTCTTGCCCCTCTCTCTCGCCCCTCTCTCTCGCCCCTCTCTCTCGCCCCTCTCTCTCGCCCCTCTCTCCCCCCCACTCTCATTCCCCCTCTCTCTCCTCCTCTCTCTAACCCTCTCTCTCTCACCCCCCTCTCTCTCACCCCCTCTCTCTCACCCTCTCTCTCTTACACCCTCTCTCTCACCTCCCTCTCTCTCACCCCTCTGTCTCTCATACCCTCTCTCTCACCACCCTCTCTCACCCCCTCTCTCTCACACCCTTTTTCTCCCCCTCCCTCCCGCCTCACGCCAACCTCTCTCTCCCTAAACTCTCTCCCCTCTCTCCCCCGTCTCTCTCCCCTCTCTCTCTCCCCTCTTTCTCTCCCCCTCTCTCTCCCCTCTCTCTCCCCCTCTCTCTCCCCATCTCTCTCGCCCCTCTCTCTTGCCCCTCTCTCTCGCCCTTCTCTCTCGCCCCTCTCTCTCTCAGCCCCCTCTCTCCATCCATCCTTCACCACCCATCTCTCACCACCCATCTCTCTCCCCTCTCTCCCCCTCACTCTCCCCCTCTCTCTCCCACCCCTCTCTCCCCCCACCCTCTACCCCACTCTCTCCCCCTCACACTCTCCCCTCTCTCTCCCCCTCTCCCCCCTCTCTTCCCCATCTGTCTCTCCCCACTCTCTCCCCCCCACTCTCTCTCCCCCTCTAACTCCCCCTCTCTCCACCTCTCCCCACCTCTCCCAACCTCTCTCGCCTCTCCCGCCTCTCTCTCTCCCCCTCTCTCCCCCTCCCTCTCTCACCCCTCCCTCCCCCCTCTCTCTCGCCCCCCCTCTCGCACTCTCTCTCTCGCCCATCTCTCGCTCCCTGTCTCGCCCTCCTGTCTCGCCCCTTCTCTCTCTCCCCCTCTTTCGCCCCCACCCTCGCCCCCTCTCACGCTCCCCACTCTCTCCCCCGTCTCTCTCCCCTCTCTCTCTCCCCTCTTTCTCTCCCCCACTCTCTCCCCCCTCTCTCCCCCTCTCTCTCCCCCTCTCTCCCCATCTCTCTCGCCCCTCTCTCTTGCCCCTCTCTCTCTCAGCCCCCTCTCTCCATCCATCCTTCACCACCCATCTCTCACCACCCATCTCTCTCCCCTCTCTCCCCCTCACTCTCCCCCTCTCTCTCCCACCCATCTCTCCCCCCACCCTCTACCCCACTCTCTCCCCCTCACACTCTCCCCTCTCTCGCCCCCACTCTCCCCCCATCGTCTTCACTCTTGCCCCTCTCTCTCACCCCTCTATCTCACTCCTTCTCTCTCGCCTCTCTCTACCCCTCTCTATCCCCCTCTCTCCAGCCCACTATCTCCCCTTCTCTCTTCCCTCTTTCTCTCCACCTCTCTCTCCACCATCTCTCTACTCTCCTCTCTCTTCCTCCTCTCTCTACCCTCTCTTCCGATCCCGATCCCCTTCTCCCCTCCCCCTGTCCCCCCTCTCTCCCCCACTTTCTCCCCCCCTCTCTCTCTCTCCCCGCGCTCTCTCCCCTCTCTCACCCCTCTCTCCCACCTCTCCCCCCTCTCTCCCCCTCTCTCTCCCCTCACCTCCTCACCTCTCTCGACCCCTCTCTCACCTCCCTCTCTCGCCCACCTCCCTGGATCCCTCCCTCTGCCCCCTCCCTCTTCCCCCTCTCTCTGCTCCCCTCTCCCTGCCCCCTCTCCCTGCCGCTCACTCTCTCCCCCTCTCTCCCCCTGTCTTTCTCCCCCTCACTCTGTCCAGCTTACTCTCTCCCCTCTCTTTCTCCCCCTCTCCCCCTCTCTCCCCCCCCCCCCCCCCATCCTTCTCCCGGCTCTCCCACTAGCTCTCGACCTCCTCTCTCTTTCCCTTCTCTCTCCGCCCTCTCTCTCCACGCCTCTCTCTATCCCATCTCTCCTCCTCCCCCTCCCTTTCCCACTCACTCCCTCTCTCTCTATCCCCCACTCTCTCTGCCCCTCACTCTCTTCACTAACTCTCTCCCCCAACTCTGTCACCGAACTCTCTCCCCTCTCTCACCCCTTCCCTCTCTCAATCACTCCCTCACTCACCCACTCACTCTCCCCATCTCTCCCTCCCCCGTCTCTCCCTCCCGTCTCCCCCACTCTCTCCCCACTCTCTCCCCTCCTGTCTCTCCCCTCCTCTCTCCCCATCTGTCTCCCCCTCCCTCCCATCTCTCTACCCTCCTCTCTCTCCCCCCTCTGTCTCCCCCCTCTGTCTCAGCCTCTCCCCCTCCCCCTCTCTCTCCTCCTCTCTCTCTCCACTCTCTCTCCCTCCTCTCTCCCCTCTCTCTGTCCCCCTCTCTGTCTCTCCCCTCTCCCCCCTACTCTCTCTCCCCTCCTCTCTTTCCCCTCCTCTCTCTCCCCTCTCTCCACCGTCTGTCTCCCCCCGTTCTCCCCCTCTCTCTCCCATCTCTCTCCTCCCTGTCTTGACTCCCCTCTCTGTCCCCATCTCTCTCTCTGTGCCCCACTCTCACTGTCCCATAACTCTGTCCCCCTCGCACTGACCCTGCGCTCTCTGTCCCTCCTGTCTCCCTGTCACCGCTTTCTCTGTTCCCCCCCCTCTCTGTCCACCCTCTTTGTTCCCCTCTCTGTCCGTTCCCCTCTCCCTGTCCCCCTCTCTCTGTCCCCCTCTCTCTCTGACCCCTCTCTGTGTCCCCCCTCTCTATCCCCCCCGCTCTCTGTCCCCCTCTCTCTGTCCCCTCTCTCTCTGTCACCCCGTCTCTCTCTGTTCCCCCTGTCTCTCTGTCCTCTCTCTCTGTCCTCCTCTCTCTGTACATCTCTCTCTGCCCCCTCTGCCGCCCTCAATCTGTGACCCCAACTCTCTCTGCCCCCCTCTGTCTCACCCGCGCTCTGTCCCCCTCTCTCGGTGCCACTCTCTCTCTGCCCCTCCTTCTTTCTGTCCCGCCGGTCTCAGCCCGCCCCCTCTGTCCCCCTGTGTCTTCCCCCTCTCTCTGTCACTTTTCCGTCCCCCTGTCCCCCTCTACTGTACCCCCGTCTCTCTGCCCCCCTCTCTCACTGTCCCCACTCTCTCTGTCCCCCTCTCTCTGTCCTCTCTCTCTATCGCCCTCTTTCTATTCCCCCTCTTCCTCTGTCCCCCTCTCTCTGTCCGCGCTCTCTGTCCCTCTCTTCCTCTGTCCCCCATCTCTCTGTCCCCCATCTCTGTCCCCCCCTCTCCCTGTCCCCCTCTCTCTGTCCCCCTCTCTCTGTACCACCTCTCTCTGTCCTCTCTCTCTATCGCCCTCTTTCTATTCCCCCTCTTCCTCTGTCCCCCTCTCTCTGTCCGCGCTCTCTGTCCCTCTCTTCCTCTGTCCCCCTCTCTCTCTGTCTCTCCTTCTCTCTGCCCCTCCGCTCTCAGTCTGCCCCCTCTGTACCACTCACTCTGCTCCCCTCTGTCCCCCCTCACTCTGTCACCCCATCTCTCTTCCCCCCCTCTCTCACACCCACCTCTCTGTCCACCTCTCACTGTCCTCCCTCTCTCTGTCCCCCTCTTCTTCTGTCCCCCTCTCTCTCTGTCCCCTCTCTCTGTCCCCCCTCTTCCTCTGTCCCCCTCTCTCGCTGTCCCCCTCTCTCAGCTCCCCCCTCTCTGTCCCACATCTCCGTCCCTCCCCCTCAGTCCAGCCTCTCTCTCTGTCCCCCCTCTCTCAGTCCCCCTCTCTCTCTGTACCCCTCTCTCTCTGTCCCCCTCTCTCTCTCTGTCCCCCCCTCTCTGTCCCCCACTCTCTCTGTCCCCCCCTCTCTAATCCCCTCTCTGTGTACACCACTCTCTGCCCCCTCTGCCGCCCCTCTCTCTGTGACCCCCACTCTCTCTGCGCCCCCCCCCCCCCGTCTCTCCCGCTCTCTGTCCCCCTCTCTCGGTCTGCCTTTCTCTCTGCCCCTCATTCTCTCTCTTCCCCTCTCTCTGTCACCCCTCTTCCTCTGTCCCCCTCTCTCTGTCCCCCTCTCTCTGTCCCCCACTCTCTGTCCCCCCTCTCTCTGTCCCCCTCTCTCTCTCTCTGTCCCCCCCTCTCTCTCTGTCTCCCCCTCTCTGTCCCCCACTCTCTCTGTCCTCTCTCTCTATTCCCCTCTCTCTGGTCACCACTCTCTGCCCACTCTGCCGCCCCTCTCTCTTTGACCCCCACTCTCTCTGCGGCCCCCGTCTCTCCCGCTCTGTGTCCCCCTCTCTCGGTCCCCCTCTCTCTCTGCCCCTCATTCTCTCTGTGCCCCTCTCTCTGCCCCCCCTCTTCCTCTATCCCCCTCTCTCTCTGTCCCCCTCTCTCTGTCCCCCCCTCTCTGTCCCCATCTCTCGGTCCCCCTCTCTCTCTCTGCCCCTCATTCTCTCTGTCCCACTCTCTCTGTCCCCCTCTTCCTCTGTCCCCCTCTCTCTCTGTCCCCCTCTCTCTGTCCCCCACTCTCTGTCCCCCTCTCTCTCTGTCTCTCCTTCTCTCTGCCCCTCCGCTCTCAGTCTGCCCCCTCTGTACCACTCACTCTGCTCCCCTCTGCCCCCCTCACTCTGTCACCCCATCTCTCATGCCCCCCTCTCTGACACCCCCCTCTCTTCCACCTCTCACTGTCCTCCCTCTCTCTCTCTGTCCCCCCGCTTCTTCTGTCCCCTCTCTCTCTCTGTCCCCTCTCTCTGCCCCCCTCTGTCTCACCCGCTCTCTGTCCCCCTCTCTCGGTGCCACTCTCTCTCTGCCCCTCCTTCTTTCTGTCCCGCCGGTCTCAGCCCGCCCCCTCTGTCCCCCTGTGTCTTCCCCCTCTCTCTGTCACTTTTCCGTCCCCCTGTCCCCCTCTACTGTACCCCCGTCTCTCTGCCCCCCTCTCTCACTGTCCCCACTCTCTCTGTCCCCCTCTCTCTGTCCCTCCTTCTCCCTGTACCCCCCTGTGTTCCTCCTCTATCTGTCCCCCCTCTCTCTGTACCACCTCTCTCTGTCCTCTCTCTCTATCGCCCTCTTTCTATTCCCCCTCTTCCTCTGTCCCCCTCTCTCTGTCCGCGCTCTCTGTCCCTCTCTTCCTCTGTCCCCCATCTCTCTGTCCCCCATCTCTGTCCCCCCCTCTCCCTGTCCCCCTCTCTCTGTCCCCCTCTCTCTCTGACCCCTCTCTGTGTCCCCCCTCTCTATCCCCCCCGCTCTCTGTCCCCCTCTCTCTGTCCCCTCTCTCTCTGTCCCCCCGTCTCTCTCTGTTCCCCCTGTCTCTCTGTCCTCTCTCTCTGTCCTCCTCTCTCTGTACATCTCTCTCTGCCCCCTCTGCCGCCCTCAATCTGTGACCCCCACTCTCTCTGCCCCCCTCTGTCTCACCCGTTCTCCGTCCCCCTCTCTCTGTCCCCCTCTCTCTCTGCCCCCCTCTCTCTCTGTCCCCCTCTCTGTGTCCCCCCTCTCTATCCCCCCCCGCTCTCTGTCCCCCTCTCTCTGTCCCCTCTCTCTCTGTCCCCCCGTCTCTCATATTCCCCCTGTCTCTCTGTCCTCTCTCTCTGTCCTCCTCTCTCTGTACATCTCTCTCTGCCCCCTCTGCCGCCCTCAATCTGTGACCCCCACTCTCTCTGCGCCCTCTGTCTCACCCGTTCTCTGTCCCCCTCTCTCTGACCCCCTCTCTCTCTGTCCCCCCTCTCTCTCCGTTCCCCTCTCTCTGTCCACCTCTCTCACCGTTCGCCCTCTCTGTCCCCCTCTCTCTGCCCCCCCTCTCTCTGTCTCCCCTCTCTCCATTCCCCTCTCTCTGTCCCCCCCTCTCCGTTCCCCTCTCTGTGCCCCCCTCTCTGTGCCCCCCTCTCTCTCCGTTCCCTCTCTCTGTCCCCCATCTCTCACCGTTCCCATCTGTGTGTCCCCTCTCTCTCTGCCCCCTCTCTCTGTTCCCCCGTCCTCACCTCTCTCTTCCTTACCCTCTCTCTGTCTGTCCCCCCTCTCTGTCCCCGCTCTCTCTCCGTTCCCCTCTCACTTCCCCCTCTCTCTCTTTCCCCCCCTCTGTGTCCCCCCCTCTCTGCTCCCACTTTCTCTGTCCCCCCTCTCTGTTCCCCCTCCGTACACCCTCTCTCTCCATTCCCCTCACTCTGTCCCCCCTCTTTCTATTCCCCCTCTCTCTTCCCCCCGTCCCTCTCTCTCTGTACCCCCCTCTGTCCGCCTCTCTCTGTCCCTCTCTCTCTGTCCCTCTCTCATTGTCCCCTCACTCTCTCCCCACCCCCCTTCCCCCTCTCTCAATCCCTCCGTCCCCCCTCTCTCTGCCCCCCTCTCCGTCGCTCTCTCTCCGTCCCTCTCTCTCTGTCCCCACCTCTCTGTCCCCACTCTCCGTCCCCTCCTCTCTTTGCCCCCCCCTCTCTCTCCGTTCCCCTCTCTCTGTTCCCCCTCTCTCTCCGTTCCCCTCTCTCTGTCCCCAGTCTTTCTATCCCCCCTCACTATCCCCGATCCCCTCCCTCTGTCCCCCCTTTGTCTCTCTCTCTCTGTCCGCCCTCTCTGTCCTCCTCTCTCTATTCCCCCCTGTCCCCTCTCTCTGTCCCCCTCTCTGTCCCCCTCTCTCTGTCCCCCCTCCCTCTGTCCCCCTCTCTCTGCTCCCCCTCTGTCTATCCCCTTCTCTCTATCCCCCTCTCTCTGTTCCCCTCTCTCCCTGTCACCCCTCTGTCTGTCCCCATCTCTCTGTCCACCCCTCTCTCTCTGTACCCCTCTCTCTATCCCCTCTCTCTGCCCCCCCACCCACTGCCCTCTCTCTCTGTCCACACTCTCTCTCTTCCCCCTCTCTTTACCCCTCTCTGTCTCCACATCTCTCCCCTACCTCTCTCCCCCACTCTCTTCTCGCCCTCTTTCTCTGTCCCCTCCCTCTCTGACCGCCCATCTCGCTGTCCCCTCCTCTGCCCCCCGATCTCTCTCCGTCCCCTCTGTCCTCCTCTCTCTTACCTCCTCTTTCTTTCCCCCGCTCTCTCTGCTCCCTTCTTTCTGTCCCCCCACACTCTACGCCCCATCTCTCTTTCCCCCTTCTCTCAATGTTCCCCCTCTCTCTGTCACCACTCTCTCTCTGTCCCCTCCCTCTGACCCCACTCTCTCTCTGTCCCCCTCTCTGTACCCCCTGCTCTCTCACCCTCCTCTCTGTCCCCACTCTCTCTGTCACCCTCTCACTCTGTCCTTCCCTCTCCCTCTGTCCCCATCTCACTGTCCATCCCTCTCTCTTTGTACCCCTCTTTCTGTCCCCTTCTCCCTGTTCCCCCACTCTCTTCCCCCTCTCTCTACCCCCCTCTCTCTCCACCCTCTCTCTCCCCCATCACTCCACCCTCTCTCTCCCCCCACTCTCTTGTACCCCTCTCTGCCTGTCCCTCCTCTCTCTCTGACCCCCACTCACTCTCTCTGACCGCGCCCTCTCTCCCCCTCTCTCTGTCCCACTCTCTCTCTCTCTGTTCCCCCCTCTCTCTCTGACCCCCCCTCTCTCTCTGACTGCCCACTCTCTATCCCCCTCTCTCTAACCCCTCTTTCTCTGTCCCTCCTTCTCTCTGTACTCTACTCTCCCCTCCCTCTGTCCCCATCTCTCTGTACACCCCTCTCTCTCTGTCCCCCTCTCTCTGTCCCCCCACTCATTGTCCCCCTTTCTCTGTCCACCCTCTCTCTCTTCCCCCTCTCTTTTCCCCCTCTCTCACCCCTACCTCTCTCCCCCCACTCTCTTGTGGCCACTCTCTCTGTCCGCCCCCTCTGCCCCCCTCTCTCTTTCCCCTCTTTTTCTTTCCACCCTTTCTCTGCCACCCTCTTTCTGTCCCCCTATCTCTTGCCGTCCCCCTCTCTCTCTTTCTCCACTCTCTCTGGCAACCCCTCACTCTTTCCCACTCTCTCTCTGTCCCACTCTCTCTGCTCCCCTCTCTGCCCCCCACTCTCTGCCCCTCTCTCTGTCCTCCCTCTCTGTCCCCCTCTCTCTGTCCCCCTCTCTCTGTCCCCCAATCTCTGTCCCCCTCTCACTGCCCCCAGTCTCACTGCCCCCTCTCTCTGTCCCCCCTCTCTCTCTGCCACCCTCTCTGTCCCCCCTCTCTCTTTATCCCCACTCTCTCTCTGTCCTATCTCTGTCCTCTCTCTCTGTCCTCTCTCTCTCTCTCTGTCCGCTCTCTCTCTCTCTGTCCCCTCTCTCTCTCTGTCCCCCACTCTCTGTCCCCCACTCTCTCTGTCCTCTCTCTCAATTCCCCTCTCTCTGTACACCACTCTCTGCCCCCTCTGCCGCCCCTCTCTCTGTGATCCCCACTCTCTCTGCGCCCCCCCGTCTCTCCCGCTCTCTGTCCCCCTTTGTCGGTCCCACTCTCTCTCTGCCCCTTTATTCTCTCTGTCCCCCTCTCTGTACCCATCTCTCGGTCCCCCTCTCTCTCTGCCCCTCATACTCTTTGACCCCTCTCTCTGTCCCCCTCTTCCTCTGTCCCCCTCTCTCTCTGTCCCCCTCTCTCTCTGTCTCTCCTTCTCTCTGCCCCTCCGCTCTCAGTCTGCCCCCTCTGTACCACTCACTCTGCTCCCCTCTGTCCCCCCTCACTCTGTCATCCCATCTCTCTTCCCCCCCCCTCTCACACCCCCTCTCTTTCCACCTCTCACTGTCCTCCCTCTCTCTGTCCCCCTCTTCTTCTGTCCCCCTCTCTCTCTGTCCCCCCTCTTCCTCTGTCCCCCTCTCTCGCTGTCCCCCTCTCTCAGCTCCCCCCTCTCTGTCCCACATCTCCGTCCCTCCCCCTCAGTCCACCCTCTCTCTCTGTCCCCCCTCTCTCTGTCCCCCTCTCTCTCTGTACCCCTCTCTCTCTGTCCCCCTCTCTCTCTCTGTCCCCCCTCTCTGTCCCCCACTCTCTCTGTCCTCTCTCTCTATTCCCCTCTCTGTGTACACCACTCTCTGCCCCCTTTGCCGCCCCTCTCTCTGTGACCCCCACTCTCTCTGCGCCCCCCCGTCCCTCCCGCTCTCTGTCCCCCTCTCTCCGTCCCCCTCTCTCTCTGCCCCTCATTCTCTCTCTCCCCTTCTCTCTGTCACCCCTCTTCCTCTGTCCCCCTCTCTCTCTGTCCCCCTCTCTCTGTCCCCCACTCTCTGTCCCCACTCTCTCTGTCCCCCCCTCTCTCTCTCTGTCCCCCTCTCTCTCTCTGTCTCCCCCTCTCTGTCCCCCACTCTCTCTGTCCTCTCTCTCTATTCCCCTCTCTCTGGTCACCACTCTCTGCCCCCTCTGCCGCCCCTCTCTCTGTGACCCCCACTCTCTCTGCGGCCCCCGTCTCTCCCGCTCTGTGTCCCCCTCTCTCGGTCCCCCTCTCTCTCTGCCCCTCATTCTCTCTGTCCCACTCTCTCTGTCCCCCTCTTCCTCTGTCCCCCTCTCTCTCTGTCCCCCTCTCTCTGTCCCCCACTCTCTGTCCCCCTCTCTCTGTCTCTCCTTCTCTCTGCCCCTCCGGTCTCAGTCTGCCCCCTCTGTACCACTCACTCTGCTCCCCTCTGCCCCCCTCACTCTGTCACCCCATCTCTCATCCCCCCCTCTCTGGCACCCCCCTCTCTTCCACCTCTCACTGTCCTCCCTCTCTCTCGCTGTCCCCCCTCTTCTTCTGTCCCCTCTCTCTCTCTGTCCCCTCTCTCTGTCCTCCCTCTCTCTCTCTGTCCCCCCTCTTCCTCTGTCCCCCTCTCTCGCTGTCCCCCTCTCTCTGTCCCCCCTCTCTGTCCCCCTCTCTCTATACCCCCTCTCACTGTCCCCCCTCACTGTTCCCCCCCCTCTGTCCCCCTCTCTCTGTTCCCCCCTCTCTGTATCCCCCTCTCTCTGTCCCCTCTCTCTGTCCCCCCACTCTCTCCGTTCCCCTCTCTCTGTCCACCTCTCTCACCGTTCGCCCTCTCTGTCCCCCTCTCTCTGCCCCCCCTCTCTCTCAGTCTCCCCTCTCTCCATTCTCCTCTCTCTGTCCCCCCCTCTCCGTTCCCCTCTCTGTGCCCCCCTCTCTGTGCCCCCTCTCTCTCCGTTCCCCTCTCTCTGTCCCCCATCTCTCACCGTTCCCATCTGTATGTCCCCTCTCTCTCTGCCCCCTCTCTCTGTTCCCCCGTCCTCACCTCTCTCTTCCTTACCCTCTCTCTGTCTGTCCACCCCTCTCTGTCCCCGCTCTCTCTCCGTTCCCCTCTCACTTCCCCCTCTCTCTCTGTCCCCCCCTCTGTGTCCCCCCCTCTCTGCTCCCACTCTCTCTGTTCCCCCCTCTCTGTTCTCCCTCCGTACACCCTCTCTCTCCATTCCCCTCACTCTGTCCCCCCTCTTTCTATTCCCCCTCTCTCTTCCCCCCGTCCCTCTATCTCTGTACCCCCCTCTGTCCGCCTCTCTCTGTCCCTCTCTCTCTGTCCCTCTCTCATTGTTCCCTCACTCTCTCCCCACCCCCCTTCCCCCTCTCTCAATCCCTCCGTCCCCCCTCTCTCTGCCCCCCTCTCCGTCGCTCTCTCTCTGTCCCTCTCTCTCTGTCCCCACCTCTCTGTCCCCACTCTCCGTCCCCTCCTCTCTTTGCCCCCCCCTCTCTCTCCGTTCCCCTCTCTCTGTTCCCCCTCTCTCTCCGTTCCCCTCTCTCTGTCCCCAGTCTTTCTATCCCCCCTCACTATCCCCGATCCCCTCCCTCTGTCCCCCCTTTGTCTCTCTCTCTCTGTCCGTCCTCTCTGTCCTCCTCTCTCTCTATTCCCTCCTGTCCCCTCTCTCTGTCCCCCTCTCTGTCCCCCTCTCTCTGTCCCCACTCCCTCTGTCCCCCCTCTCTCTGCTCCCCCTCTGTCTATCCCCTTCTCTCTATCCCCCTCTCTCTGTTCCCCTCTCTCCCTGTCACCCCTCTGTCTGTCCCCATCTCTCTGTCCACCCCTCTCTCTCTGTACCCCTCTCTCTATCCCCTCTCTCTGCCCCCCCACCCACTGCCCTCTCTCTCTGTCCACACTCTCTCTCTTCCCCCTCTCTTTACCCCTCTCTGTCTCCACATCTCTCCCCTACCTCTCTCCCCCCACTCTCTTCTCGCCCTCTTTCTCTGTCCCCTCCCTCTCTGACCGCCCATCTCGCTGTCCCCTCCTCTGCCCCCCCGATCTCTCTCCGTCCCCTCTGTCCTCCTCTCTCTTACCTCCTCTTTCTTTCCCCCGCTCTCTCTGCTCCCTTCTTTCTGTCCCCCCACACTCTACGCCCCATCTCTCTTTCCCCCTTCTCTCAATGTCCCCCCTCTCTCTGTCCCCACTCTCTCTCTGTCCCCTCCCTCTGACCCCACTCTCTCTCTGTCCCCCTCTCTGTACCCCCTGCTCTCTCACCCTCCTCTCTGTCCCCACTCTCTCTGTCACCCTCTCACTCTGTCCCTCCCTCTCCCTCTGTCCCCATCTCACTGTCCATCCCTCTCTCTTTGTACCCCTCTTTCTGTCCCCTTCTCCCTGTTCCCCCACTCTCTTCCCCCTCTCTCTACCCCCCTCTCTCTCCACCCTCTCTCTCCCCCATCACTCCACCCTCTCTCTCCCCCCACTCTCTTGTACCCCTCTCTGCCTGTCCCTCCTCTCTCTCTGACCCCCACTCACTCTCTCTGACCGCGCCCTCTCTCCCCCTCTCTCTGTCCCACTCTCTCTCTCCCTGTTCCCCACTCTCTCTCTGACCCCCCCTCTCTCTCTGACTGCCCACTCTCTATCCCCCTCTCTCTAACCCCTCTTTCTCTGTCCCTCCTTCTCTCTGTACTCTACTCTCCCCTCCCTCTGTCCCCATCTCTCTGTACACCCCTCTCTCTCTCTGTCCCCCTCTCTCTGTCCCCCCACTCACTGTCCCCCTTTCTCTGTCCACCCTCTCTCTCTTCCCCCTCTCTTTGCCCCCTCTCTCACCCCTACCTCTCTCCCCCCCCACTCTCTTGTGGCCACTCTCTCTGTCCGCCCCCTCTGCCCCCCTCTCTCTTTCCCCTCTTTTTCTTTCCACCCTTTCTCTGCCACCCTCTTTCTGTCCCCCTATCTCTTGCCGTCCCCCTCTCTCTCTTTCTCCACTCTCTCTGGCAACCCCTCACTCTTTCCCACTCTCTCTCTGTCCCCCTCTCTCTGCTCCCCTCTCTGCCCCCCACTCTCTGCCCCTCTCTCTGTCCTCCCTCTCTGTCCCCCTCTCTCTGTCCCCCTCTCTCTGTCCCCCAATCTCTGTCCCCCTCTCACTGCCCCCAGTCTCACTGCCCCCTCTCTCTGTCCCCCCTCTCTCTCTGCCACCCTCTCTGTCACCCCTCTCTCTTTATCCCCACTTTCTCTCTGTCCTATCTCTGTCCTCTCTCTCTGTCCTCTCTCTCTCTCTCTGTCCGCTCTCTCTCTCTGTCCCCCCTCTCTCTGTCCCCCCCTCTCTCTGTCCCCCTCTCTCTCTGTCCCCCTCTCTCTCTCTGTCCCCCACTCTCTGTCCCCCACTCTCTCTGTCCTCTCTCTCAATTCCCCTCTCTCTGTACACCACTCTCTGCCCCCTCTGCCGCCCCTCTCTCTGTGACCCCCACTCTCTCTGCGCACACCCCCGTCTCTCCCGATCTCTGTCCACCTCTCTCGCTCCCCCTCTCTCTCTGCCCCTCATTCTCTCTGGCCCCTCTCTCTGTCACCCCTCTTCCTCTGTCCCCCTCTCTCTCTGTCCCCCTCTCTCTGTCCCCCACTCTCTGTCCCCCCTCTCTCTGTCCCCCCTCTCTCTCTCTCTGTCCCCTCTCTCTTTCTGTCCCCCCTCTCTGTCCCCCACTCTCTCTGTCCTCTCTCTCTATTCCCCTCTCTCTGTACACCACTCTCTGCCCCCTTTGCCGCCCCTCTCTCTGTGACCCCCACTCTCTCTGCGCCCCCCCCCCCCCCGTCTCTCTCGCTCTCTGTCTACCTCTCTCGGTCCCCCTCTCTCTCTGCCCCTCATTCTCTCTGTCCCCCTCTCTCTGTCCCCCCTCTTCCTCTGTCCCCCTCTCTCTCTGTCCCCCTCTCTCTCCCCCACACTCTGCCCCCCCTCTCTCTGTCCCCCTCTCTCTCTCTGTCCCCTCTCTCTCTCTGTCCCCCCCCTCTCTGTCCCCCACTCTCTCTGTCCTCTGTCTCTATTCCCCTCTCTCTCTACACCACTCTCTGCCCCCTCTGCCGCCCCTCTCTCTGTGATCCCCACTCTCTCTGCGCCCCCCCCGTCTCTCCCGCTCTCTGTCCCCCTTTGTCGGTCCCACTCTCTCTCTGCCCCTCATTCTCTCTGTCCCCCTCTCTGTCCCCCCTCTTCCTCTGTCCCCCTCTCTCTCTGTCCCCCTCTCTCTGTCCCCCACTCTCTGTCCCCATCTCTCGGTCCCCCTCTCTCTCTGCCCCTCATACTCTTTGTCCCCCTCTCTCTGTCCCCCTCTTCCTCTGTCCCCCTCTCTCTCTGTCCCCCTCTCTCTCTGTCTCTCCTTCTCTCTGCCCCTCCGCTCTCAGTCTGCCCCCTCTGTACCACTCACTCTGCTCCCCTCTGTCCCCCCTCACTCTGTCACCCCATCTCTCTTCCCCCCCTCTCTCACACCCACCTCTCTGTCCACCTCTCACTGTCCTCCCTCTCTCTGTCCCCCTCTTCTTCTGTCCCCCTCTCTCTCTGTCCCCTCTCTCTGTCCCCCCTCTTCCTCTGTCCCCCTCTCTCGCTGTCCCCCTCTCTCAGCTCCCCCCTCTCTGTCCCACATCTCCGTCCCTCCCCCTCAGTCCAGCCTCTCTCTCTGTCCCCCCTCTCTCAGTCCCCCTCTCTCTCTGTACCCCTCTCTCTCTGTCCCCCTCTCTCTCTCTGTCCCGCCCTCTCTGTCCCCCACTCTCTCTGTCCTCTCTCTCTATTCCCCTCTCTGTGTACACCACTCTCTGCCCCCTTTGCCGACCCTCTCTCTGTGACCCCCACTCTCTCTGCGCCCCCCCGTCCCTCCCGCTCTCTGTCCCCCTCTCTCGGTCCCCCTCTCTCTCTGCCCCTCATTCTCTCTCTCCCCCTCTCTCTGTCACCCCTCTTCCTCTGTCCCCCTCTCTCTCTGTCCCCCTCTCTCTGTCCCCCACTCTCTGTCCCCCCTCTCTCTGTCCCCCCTCTCTCTCTCTCTGTCCCCCTCTCTCTCTCTGTCTCCCCCTCTCTGTCCCCCACTCTCTCTGTCCTCTCTCTCTATTCCCCTCTCTCTGGTCACCACTCTCTGCCCCCTCTGCCGCCCCTCTCTCTGTGACCCCCACTCTCTCTGCGGCCCCCGTCTCTCCCGCTCTGTGTCCCCCTCTCTCGGTCCCCCTCTCTCTCTGCCCCTCATTCTCTCTGTCCCACTCTCTCTGTCCCCCTCTTCCTCTGTCCTCCTCTCTCTCTGTCCCCCTCTCTCTGTCCCCCACTCTCTGTCCCCCTCTCTCTCTGTCTCTCCTTCTCTCTGCCCCTCCGCTCTCAGTCTGCCCCCTCTGTACCACTCACTCTGCTCCCCTCTGCCCCCCTCACTCTGTCACCCCATCTCTCATCCCCCCCTCTCTG
Organism: Chiloscyllium plagiosum; assembly: GCF_037043375.1. Classification (NCBI taxonomy): domain Eukaryota; kingdom Metazoa; phylum Chordata; class Chondrichthyes; order Orectolobiformes; family Hemiscylliidae; genus Chiloscyllium; species Chiloscyllium plagiosum. Next base: position 102,499,234 of record NW_028270159.1, read on the forward strand.
GCACCCCCCTCTCTTCCACCTCTCACTGTCCTCCCTCTCTCTCGCTGTCCCCCCTCTTCTTCTGTCCCCTCTCTCTCTCTGTCCCCTCTCTCTGTCCTCCCTCTCTCTCTCTGTCCCCCCTCTTCCTCTGTCCCCCTCTCTCGCTGTCCCCCTCTCTCTGTCCCCCCTCTCTGTCCCCCTCTCTCTATCCCCCCTCTCTGTCTCCCCTCTCTGTCCCCCTCTTTCTCTGTTCCCCTCTCTCTCTTCCCCCACTCTCTGTTCCTGCCTCTCTGTTCCCCCTCTCTGTAACCCCCTCTCTCAGTCCCCCCTCTCTCAGTCCTCCCTCTCTCTGTCCGCCCTCTGCCCCATCTCTCTGTCCCCCCTCCCTATCCCCCCTCAGCCCCCTCTCTCTGTCGCCCTCTCTGTACCCCACTTTTGGACCAACTTCTCCCTCTCCCCTTTCTATCTGTCCCCTTCCCCCTGCCCCCCTCTATGTATGCCCTCTCTGTATTCCCCTCTCTGTCTCCCTTCTCCTTGTACCCCCTCCCTCTGTCCCCCCTCTCTCTCTATCCAACCTCTGTGCCGCTCTCCCTGTCCCCTCCTCTTTCTGCCCCCCCCTTCTGTCCCCCACTCTCTCTGCCCACTCCTCTCTGCCCCCCTCTCTGAACCACCTCTCCCTCTGTCGCCCTCTCTCTGTACCCCTCTCTCTGCCCCCTCTGCCCCCCCTGTCCCCCTCTCTCTGTACCACTCTCTCTGCCCCCTCTGCCCCTCCTCTCTCTGTCCCCCCGCTCTCAGTCCGCCACCTTTGTCCCCCTCTCTCTTTCCCCCTCTCACTTTCCCCCTCTCTCTTTGCCCCTCTCTCTGTCCCCCCTCTATCTGAACCCGTCTCTCTGTCCCCATTCCCCCCTCTCAACTGCACCCCGTCTCTCTGTCCCCCTTCTCCCTGTCCCCACCCTCTCTGTCCCATTCTCCCTGTCCCCACTCTCTCAGCTCCCCCCTCTCTGTCCCCCATCTCCGTCCCTCCCCCTCAGTCCACCCTCTCTCTCTGTCCCCCTCCACTCTGCCCTCTCTCTCTGTCCCCTCTCTCTCTATCCCCGTCTGCCCCTTCACTCTGTCCCCATCTCTCTGTACCACCTCTCTCTGTCCTCCCTCTCTCTCTGTCCCCCTCTCTCTGTACCCCCTTCCTCTGTCCCCCTCTCTCTGTCCCCTCTCTCTGTCCCCCCACTTCCTCTGTCCCCCTCATTCTCTCTGTCCCCCTCTCTGTCCCCCCTCTTCCTCTGTCCCCCTCTCTCTCTGTCCCCCTCTCTCTGTCCCCCACTCTCTGTCCCCATCTCTCGGTCCCCCTCTCTCTCTGCCCCTCATACTCTTTGTCCCCCTCTCTCTGTCCCCCTCTTCCTCTGTCCCCCTCTCTCTCTGTCCCCCTCTCTCTCTGTCTCTCCTTCTCTCTGCCCCTCCGCTCTCAGTCTGCCCCCTCTGTACCACTCATTCTGCTCCCCTCTGTCCCCCCTCACTCTGTCACCCCATCTCTCTTCCCCCCCTCTCTCACACCCACCTCTCTGTCCACCTCTCACTGTCCTCCCTCTCTCTGTCCCCCTCTTCTTCTGTCCCCCTCTCTCTCTGTCCCCTCTCTCTGTCCCCCCTCTTCCTCTGTCCCCCTCTCTCGCTGTCCCCCTCTCTCAGCTCCCCCCTCTCTGTCCCACATCTCCGTCCCTCCCCCTCAGTCCAGCCTCTCTCTCTGTCCCCCCTCTCTCAGTCCCCCTCTCTCTCTGTACCCCTCTCTCTCTGTCCCCCTCTCTCTCTCTGTCCCCCCCTCTCTGTCCCCCACTCTCTCTGTCCTCTCTCTCTATTCCCCTCTCTGTGTACACCACTCTCTGCCCCCTTTGCCGCCCCTCTCTCTGTGACCCCCACTCTCTCTGCGCCCCCCCGTCCCTCCCGCTCTCTGTCCCCCTCTCTCGGTCCCCCTCTCTCTCTGCCCCTCATTCTCTCTCTCCCCCTCTCTCTGTCACCCCTCTTCCTCTGTCCCCCTCTCTCTCTGTCCCCCTCTCTCTGTCCCCCACTCTCTGTCCCCCCTCTCTCTGTCCCCCCTCTCTCTCTCTCTGTCCCCCTCTCTCTCTCTGTCTCCCCCTCTCTGTCCCCCACTCTCTCTGTCCTCTCTCTCTATTCCCCTCTCTCTGGTCACCACTCTCTGCCCCCTCTGCCGCCCCTCTCTCTGTGACCCCCACTCTCTCTGCGGCCCCCGTCTCTCCCGCTCTGTGTCCCCCTCTCTCGGTCCCCCTCTCTCTCTGCCCCTCATTCTCTCTGTCCCACTCTCTCTGTCCCCCTCTTCCTCTGTCCTCCTCTCTCTCTGTCCCCCTCTCTCTGTCCCCCACTCTCTGTCCCCCTCTCTCTCTGTCTCTCCTTCTCTCTGCCCCTCCGCTCTCAGTCTGCCCCCTCTGTACCACTCACTCTGCTCCCCTCTGCCCCCCTCACTCTGTCACCCCATCTCTCATCCCCCCCTCTCTGGCACCCCCCTCTCTTCCACCTCTCACTGTCCTCCCTCTCTCTCGCTGTCCCCCCTCTTCTTCTGTCCCCTCTCTCTCTCTGTCCCCTCTCTCTGTCCTCCCTCTCTCTCTCTGTCCCCCCTCTTCCTCTGTCCCCCTCTCTCGCTGTCCCCCTCTCTCTGTCCCCCCTCTCTGTCCCCCTCTCTCTATACCCCCTCTCTGTCCCCCCTCTCTGTCCCCCTCTTTCTCTGTTCCCCTCTCTCTCTTCCCCCACTCTCTGTTCCTGCCTCTCTGTTCCCCCCTCTCTGTAACCCCCTCTCTCAGTCCCCCCTCTCTCAGTCCTCCCTCTCTCTGTCCGCCCTCTGCCCCATCTCTCTGTCCCCCCTCCCTATCCCCCCTCAGCCCCCTCTCTCTGTCGCCCTCTCTGTACCCCACTTTTGGACCAACTTCTCCCTCTCCCCTTTCTATCTGTCCCCTTCCCCCTGCCCCCCTCTATGTATGCCCTCTCTGTATTCCCCTCTCTGTCTCCCTTCTCCTTGTACCCCCTCCCTCTGTCCCCCCTCTCTCTCTATCCAACCTCTGTGCCGCTCTCCCTGTCCCCTCCTCTTTCTGCCCCCCCCTTCTGTCCCCCACTCTCTCTGCCCACTCCTCTCTGCCCCCCTCTCTGAACCACCTCTCCCTCTGTCGCCCTCTCTCTGTACCCCTCACTCTGCCCCCTCTGCCCCCCCTGTCCCCCTCTCTCTGTACCACTCTCTCTGCCCCCTCTGCCCCTCCTCTCTCTGTCCCCCCGCTCTCAGTCCGCCACCTTTGTCCCCCTCTCTCTTTCCCCCTCTCACTTTCCCCCTCTCTCTTTGCCCCTCTCTCTGTCCCCCCTCTATCTGAACCCATCTCTCTGTCCCCCCTCCCTATCCCCCCTCAGCCCCCTCTCTCTGTCGCCCTCTCTGTACCCCACTTTTGGACCAACTTCTCCCTCTCCCCTTTCTATCTGTCCCCTTCCCCCTGCCCCCCTCTATGTATGCCCTCTCTGTATTCCCCTCTCTGTCTCCCTTCTCCTTGTACCCCCTCCCTCTGTCCCCCCTCTCTCTCTATCCAACCTCTGTGCCGCTCTCCCTGTCCCCTCCTCTTTCTGCCCCCCCCTTCTGTCCCCCACTCTCTCTGCCCACTCCTCTCTGCCCCCCTCTCTGAACCACCTCTCCCTCTGTCGCCCTCTCTCTGTACCCCTCTCTCTGCCCCCTCTGCCCCCCCTGTCCCCCTCTCTCTGTACCACTCTCTCTGCCCCCTCTGCCCCTCCTCTCTCTGTCCCCCCGCTCTCAGTCCGCCACCTTTGTCCCCCTCTCTCTTTCCCCCTCTCACTTTCCCCCTCTCTCTTTGCCCCTCTCTCTGTCCCCCCTCTATCTGAACCCGTCTCTCTGTCCCCATTCCCCCCTCTCAACTGCACCCCGTCTCTCTGTCCCCCTTCTCCCTGTCCCCACCCTCTCTGTCCCATTCTCCCTGTCCCCACTCTCTCAGCTCCCCCCTCTCTGTCCCCCATCTCCGTCCCTCCCCCTCAGTCCACCCTCTCTCTCTGTCCCCCTCCACTCTGCCCTCTCTCTCTGTCCCCTCTCTCTCTATCCCCGTCTGCCCCTTCACTCTGTCCCCATCTCTCTGTACCACCTCTCTCTGTCCTCCCTCTCTCTCTGTCCCCCTCTCTCTGTACCCCCTTCCTCTGTCCCCCTCTCTCTGTCCCCTCTCTCTGTCCCCCCACTTCCTCTGTCCCCCTCTCTCTCTGTCCCCCTCTCTCTGTCCCCCTCTCTCTGTCCCCCCCTTTCTCTGTCCCCCTCTCTCTGTCCCCCTCTTCCTCTGTCCCCCTCTCTCTCTGTCCCTCCTTCTCTCTGCCCCTCCGCTCTCAGTCTGCCCCCTCTGTACCACTCACTCTGCTCCCCTCTGTCCCCCTCACTCTGTCACCCCATCTCTTTTTCTCTCCCTCTCTGACACCCCCATCTCTGTCCACCTCTCACTGTCCACCCTCTCTCTGTCCTCCTCTCTCTGTCCCCCCTCTTCCTCTGTCCCCCTCTCTCTCTGTCCCCTCTCTCTGTCCACCCTCTTCCTCTATCCCCCTCTCTCTCTGTCCCCCTCTTTCTGTCCCCCTCTCTCTCTGTCCCCCCTCTCTCTGCCCCCCCTCTCTCTGTCCCTCCCTCTCTATCCCCCCTCGCCCCTCTGTTCCCCCCTCTCTCTATCCCTCCTTCTCTCTGCCTCTCCGCTCTCAGTTTGCCCCCTCTGTCCCTCTCACTCTGTCACCTCATCTCTCTTTCTCCCCCTCTCTGTTTCCCCTCTCACACTCCCCCTCTCACTGTCCCCCCTCTCTGTCCACCTCTCTCTGTTCCCCCCCTCTGTACCCCCTCTCTCAGTCCCCCCTCTCTCTGTCCGCCCTCTGTCCCCTCTCTCTGTCCCCCTCTCTCTGCCCCCTCTCTGTACCCCACTCTCTGTCCCACTTCTCCCTGTCGCCTTTCTATCTGTCCCCTTCCCTCTGTCCCCCCTCTGTCCCCCCTCTCTCTATCCCCCCTCTGCCCCCTCTCTCTGTCCCCCTCTATGTACCCCCTCTCTGTCTCCCTTCTCCCTGTCCCCCTCTCCCTGCAACCGCTCCCTCTTTCCCCCCCTCTCTCTCTATCCAACCTCTGCCCCCCTCTCCCTGTCCCCCCTCTTTCTGTCCCCACTCTTTCTGTCCCCCCTCTTTCTGTCCCCATTCTCTCTGTCCCCCTTCTCTCTGTCCCTTTCTCTCTGTACACCTCTCTCTCTGTCCCCTCTCTCTGTCCCCCCTCTTTCTCTGTCCCCCTCTTTCTGTCCCCCTCTCTCTCTGTCCCCCTCTCTCTCTGTCCCCCTCTCTCTCTGCCCCTCCCTCTCTATCCCCCCTCGCCGCTCTGTCCCCCTCTCTCTTTATCCCTCCTTCTCTCTGCCCCTCCGCTCTCAGTTTGTCCCCTCTGTCCCCCTCACTCTGTCACCCCATCTCTCTTTCTCCCCCTCTCTGATTCCCCTCTCACACTCCCCCCTCACTGTCCCCCCTCTCTCTCCCACTCTCTCTGTTCCCCCCTCTCTGTACCCCCTCTCTCAGTCCCCCCTCTCTCTGTCCACCCTCTGTCCCCTCTCTCTGTCCCCCTCTCTCTGTCCCCCTCTCTCTGTCCCCTCTCTGTACCACACTCTCTGTCCAACTTCTCCCTGTCGCCATTCTATCTGTCCCCTTCCCTCTGTCCCCCCTCTGTCCCCCCTCTCTCTATCCCCCCTCTGCCCCCTCTCTCTGTCCCCCTCTATGTACCCCCTCTCTGTCTCCCTTCCCCCTGTTCCCCCTCTCCCTGCAACCGCTCCCTCTGTCCCCCCTCTCTCTCTATCCAACATCTGCCCCCTCTCCCTGTCCGCCCTCTTTCTGTCCCCACTCTTTCTGTCCCTCCTCTTTCTGTCCCCACTCTTTCTGTCCCCCTTCTCTCTGTCCCTTTCTCTCTGTACACCTCTCTCTCTGTCCCCTCTGCCCCTCCTCTCTCTGTCCCCACTCTCTCTGTCCCCTTCTCTCTGTCCCTTTCTCTTTGTACACCTCTCTCTCTGTCCCCCTCTCACTGTACCCCCTCTCTGCCCACTCTGCCTCTCCTCTCTCTCTGTCCCCCCGCTCTCAGTCCGCCCCCTGTGTCCCCCTCCCTCTTTCCCCCCTCTCTCTTCCCCCTCTCTCTGCCCCTCCTCTATCTGACTCCCCCTCTCTTTCCCCCCTTGTACCTGTCCCCACCTTCTCTGTCCCCCTTCTCCCTATCCCCACCCTCTCTGTCCCCATTCTCCCTGTCCCCACTCTCTCTGTTCCCACTCTCTCTGTACCCCTCTCTCTCTGTCCCCCTCTCTCTGTCCCGCCATCTCCGTCCCTCCCCTCTCTGTCCACCATCTCTCTGTTCCCTTCCACTCTGCCCCCTCTCTCTGTACCCCCTCTCTGCCCCTCTCTCTCTGTCCCCCTCTCTCTCTGTCCCCCTCTCTCTGTCCCCTCTCTCTCTATCCCCCTCTGCCCCCTCTCCCTGTCCCCCTCTCTCTGTCCCCATCTCTCTCTGTCCCCTCTCTCTCTGTCCCCATCTCTCTCTGTCCCCTCTCTCTCTGTCCCCTCTCTCCCTGTCCCCCTTCTCCATCTGACGCCTCTCTCTGTCCCCCTCTATCTCTGTCCCTCCCTCTCTCTGTCCCCATCTCCATCTGTCCCCGTCTCCCTTTACGCCTCTCTCTGACCCCCCTCTCTGTCTCCCCCCCCCCCTTCTCGGTCCCAGCCCTCTCTCTGTATCCCCTCTCTCTGTCCCCTCACTCTCACTGTCCCCTCACTCTCTCTGTCCCCTCTCTCTCTATCCCCCTCTCTCACTGTCCCCACTCTCTCACTGTCCCCACTCTCTCTGTCCCCCTCTCTCTATCCCCCCTCTCTGCCCCCCCTCTCTGTCCCAGCCCTCTCTATGTACCCCCTCTCTCTGTCCCCTCACTCTCTCTGTCCCCCTCTCTCTATCCCTCTCTCTCTGCCCCCTCTCTGTCGCCCCTCTCTCTGTCCCCCACTCTCTGTCCCCTCTCTCATTATGTCTTTCCCTATTTCTCTCTTTCTCCCTCACCTTATCTCTCCCTTGCCCCCCCCCCCCCCCCCCCCCGCCTCTCTCTCTCTCCCTGCTCCTTCACTCTTTCTCCACCTTCTCTCACTCTCGATGCACCTAGCTCGGTCTCTCTTTCTCCCCACCTCCCTGTGTTACTCTCTGACTAAATCTTTCTCCTTCCTGCCCCTCCCTCCCTCTCTGACGCAGTCTGTCTCCCTGACGCGTCCCTCTCCCTCTGATCCAGAGACTGGGGAGGGGGGTAGTGGTTAGTGCTGTGGCTGCATGTTGGAGGGGTGGTTGTGAGATGATAGGGAGATGCGGGAGGTGAGAGGAGGGGTAAAAATGGAGTAGAGACGGAATTGCGGGAGGGAGGCAGATGGCAGGAGAGAGAGAGTGCAGTGGAGGGGGGAGAGGAAAGAGTGGAGGCAGGTGGAGAGAGTAGGGGAGAGGAAATGGGGAGGCCAGGTTGGAGTGGGGGGAACAGAGGGAATTAAACCCAGCTCCTGAGCGCTGGGCCCGGTGCCCTCCCCTTCCCTGAGGACCAGGACTTGGGGCTGAGTCTGACTCTCTTCAGCTCAGCTTCTCAAACACTAAGACACACAACAACATTGGTCACTCTGCTGCTCGGTACGCTTTAATCAACATTTTTATTGTTTACAAATGAAAGTGATGGATACAGTCAGTGGGATGGTGCCCTTTCTCACTGGCCCCTTAGTTGTGAGGAACATTGAAATGTTTCCCTGTAACCCCACTGGGGGATAAGGATGGACAAACCAATGCTACCCTCAGTCTGTTACCATAGCGACAGGCTGCTCTATCGCTGAAACACTGAACTGAAATGAGAAAATCCCAGATGGATTGATTAATGAGGGAATTTGATGCATGGATGGATTTGGGTGAAGGGATATTTCAGCACATTCTTCAGCTGCAGCCTGAACTTAGTCTGGGTCACGGCATAAATCGCGGTGTTTGTGCAGCAACTGAGGAGCTGCAACATGAAGCCCAATTCCCCCACAAAGTAATGGAGAGACAGAGGGGTATCCACAATCCAATACATCCGGAACCATATAGAATACAACATTAACATTGACCACAACAGGATGAAATTGGCCGAGATCACAAACAGTAAAATGATGGATTTTTTTCGGTTTCTCATTTCAGTGTCAGACTGAGCGTCCCCATTGGTGTGAGCGCGGAGTCTCCTGCGGGCTCTGCTGGTCACTACAATGTGTCTGACGGTGAGAACATTGAGCAGCAGAATCAGGAGAAATGGGACACACGGGGTTAGAATGTTGTGGAGGAACTCGATTGTGACCCAGACACTGGAGAATGCAACTGTGACTGTTACCTCACAAAACCAGGGGGCATTCCCCAGCCAATACCGAGCCGAGAGCATAAAATACCAGGAAATGTTCTTTAAACAGCTCAGCACAGTCACTGCTCCCAGAACCACAGCCGCCGTCTTCTCACTGCAATATTTACTTTTCAGCTTCTGACAACAAATGGCCACAAACCGATCAAAAGTGAAAGTGACGGTGAACCAGACAGAGCAGTCAGTGGCTGCATAAAGCAGGACGGCGTGGATATTACACACGGGGACGGAGTACTCCAGGAAATAAAACTGTTCCCGATAAACAATGGGAATGTGTCTCAGGATCAGGTCGAGGATAATGACCAGGAGATCCGCCGCTGCCATGGCCCCCAGGTAACGTCTGACACATGGAGACAATCCACAATCTTTATAAAGCAGGACGTAGATGGTCACTACGTTAACTGTGAGGAAGGAAAACAAACCCATTATCTATCAGCGTGGAGGCAAAGGGACCCGTTTGATCGGGGACCCAGTGAGATTTCCAAATATGTCCCTGTATTCAGGGTATTATTAAAATAATTGGAGCTGGAATAATAAATGGGAAGGTCGGAATTACTGACAAAAATGTGACATAAACCACAAGAAACCCTCCCTCCCCAAACACACAGAGACACATCCATAAGGACAGATGGTTTCTAGAACATTCCCACACACTTGATCACTCGAGAGCAGACACAGGTCACTCCTTCCCAGTTCCTAATACGGAGGGTGGGGACGTTGCTGTCCTGAAGGATTCTCTCCCAGTTTTCTGAGGACAGACGGTGTTTGGGAATTTCTGTATTTTGGTCTAAATTGTGGTCGATCCTGTGTCGTGGAGAAATGTAAACGCAGGGAAAACCTATTCACCCCTTTAACTGCCTGAGGGGCCTTCAGAACAGTGTCTCCTTCTCCCTGGAACGGGATCTCTTCCCTCGGGATCTTATTGTTTGTTCAATTCACTGAAGTGCGGCCGTTCACAAACAATGTCAGGGACAGAACATTCCGGGGAATGTCAGTTATAGAATGTTGGGGACAGAACGTTCCGGGGAACTCCTTGACCTGTCCGTCACCTTTCCCCGCTACCCACCCCACCAACATGATGTACTGTACCTGGACACACTAACATTAATGGGGTGAGAGACGGAGGGTCAATCACAGGAATGGGAACTAAAGGCATTGTGAGATCAGCTGAAATGGTTAGATATACCACGTTCTCAATCCACCTCACAGAACCAGCCCAGACACCATACACCCAGGGGAGATATCTGTTCACCGTGGAACACTGTGTAGACCAGGCCAGTGTCCTGCTCAGTACAACCCAGCAATCTGTCCAGATTCATCCATTGCACTCGTCAATACAATCCAGCAATCTGGTAAGAGCGAAATACTCTGTGCAGAGACATCCTTTGCACTGGGCATGACAATCCAGCAATCGGTCCAGATTGAAACACTGCACAGATCATGTCAGAGCACTTAACTTCAAACGCACAAATCAGTTCAGGGCATTGATCTATAAACCCAGACTAGATATCTGTCCTGCACGGGGAGCTATGCAGAAAACAGCAGTGCATTGATCTATAACCCTGGACGAGATATCTGTCCAGCACGAGGAGCTGTGCAGACCACAGCAGGACATTGATTTGTAAACCAGGAGCAGTTACCCTCCCAGCATGTAGGACTGTGTACCCCACCCCAGTGCATTGATCTGTAAACCAGGATCAGTTACCCTCCCAGCATGTAGGACTGTGTTCACTACCCCAGTGCATTGATCTGGAAACCAGGAACAGTTATCCTCCCAGCATGTAGGACTGTGTACCCCACCCCAGTGCATTGCTCAGTAAAACTGTGTTAGATCACTGCCCAGCGCAGGGAAGCTTGCAGCACGGGCTGGAAGTGACAGGATGTACAGCTCCCACTCATTTACAGCTCTATATCTCCATTGTGCCATGACAAGGGGGTGCTGTGGGTTTGAACATCACTGCCAGAGAGAGATGGCGAGGGAATCAGTTTAAATATCACCACATGGGAGGGGTTTGGGAAATAGACAGAGAGGGGAAGACTGAGAGACAGTGTCATAGAAGAATGTGTCCCCATTTTTCAGAATGCTGAAATGTAGACACTTCGATAGCATCCTGTAACATGAGCCTGTCTTCCCAGGAAAGATGGGAAAAAAGGTATACTGGTGTGAAGTCAGATGATGGAGAGTTTTGGATGAACATTTGTTCTACAGCTGTGTAAATGGAGTCCTTCATGACTGGAGGTACACACCATCACCCGGATGCCCCTGGCTATTCCGTGATCCCTGGCACTGGTGTCATCTTTAAAAGGCCAATGGACACACGATTGAGCTTTCTCAGCTTAGAGCTGCCCTGCATCATTTACTCCGAGCATGGCAGATAAGGGACAATTAAACCACGGTTTGTCGACAGGGGCACGGAGGTTCTGGTGGATTGGCTAGTACAGAGGGGGACCATTCTCTTCCCAGAGGTGGTGACACAACCAGACCCACCGAGCATGGTCTGAGCTCCCCACCCAGCTCAGTGCAGTATCTGCGGTCTGACGAAATGTCCAGCAAAACAGGACAAGCATCAATAGCCTTCCCTGCTCTGTCAGGATAAGGGTCACTGTATTCTCTCTGCTCCCTCACAATCACTGTATATCTGTTATAGCACCGACTCCCGAACAAGGCTCATGTTCCACCACTCTCACTGCTGCATGCATCACCGTCGCCCCCTCTTCCCTCCACTTTACCCCCCCTCCCCCCCCACACACACACACTAATAACACTGCACAGATACAACACTGTGGGCTGACTCCCTCGAGACCCCTCACCATGACCCCCTCCCCACCGACACCAGCACTAACAGCAGGGCCACCCACTCCCACCCTCGCTCTCTCCCTCCCTTTCTCCCATTCCGGGAGAAACAACCTGGAATAGGACAGAAAGGGACAAGCGGGTGGTGGAGTGCCCGATATCCATTCCCTCACCCCCCTTCCCCCCGCCATGTGGGGAGGACCCTGGTACGAGCCGGAGAGGACCAGGATGCCCTGCGTGGAGATTCTGAACCATCCACGTCCCACCGACCGAGTCAGGAGCAATGTTCAGTGAAGGGCAATTCTCACTTTAAACCCACTGGCAGCTCCGTTTCCCCCCAGCACAACTTAGAAGCCGTGGCCCTGATGCCATCTCCCTTTTGTGTTGAGCTGGTACAAATGGAATCCCCACGGTCTCGGTGGGCAGGAGGGTGGGCTCACAACACATCGTCTCCAGCACCTCCCAGGAAGGGAGCACAGAGACTCCCTCCTACACCTCCCCCTGTAAACAGCTCAGATACTGAAACTAATCTGTGATAATAACTGCCCTCCCCACTTGTCATGACATCTTCAACGATCTGTGATCAAATACACCCAGGACCCTTTGCTCCTGCACCCCCTTTATAATGGCACAGCCTGTTTTATATTGTCGTTCATTGTCTTTCCTACCAAAGTAGGGGTATGGGTGGGTTTCGCTTCGGCGGGTCGGTGTGGACTTGTTGGGCCGAAGGGCCTGTTTCCACACTGTAATGTAATCTAATCTAATCAAAGTGTATCACCTCACACTGCTCTGCACTGATCCCAATCTGCCATAAATCTGAACACTACACCAATGTGTGATTGTCTTGTTAGAGTTCCACACTGTCCTCCATAGACTTCAGAATTCTTCCAGGTTCGGTGCCATTACAAACATTGAGATTGTCATCGCATCACAGTCCCCATGAAACAACTGAAATCCTGCCATACTCACGAGTGTGAGCAAGTCAAATACTGCTATATTCCCACGGATGCTGTCAATGGAGCAACAAAAATCCTGACACATACGAGACGGGAGTTGATGAAATATTGACAAACCACAGAGCAAGAGAAATCCGGATAGGTTCCACTTACCTATATTCATCGGGGTATAATGTGATGAAATTGAAAGCATGTACTGTACCTTTAAGAGAGAGTGAATGCTGTTCTGAACTGAGAGCTTACAAGCTCCTGTGATATGAGAGGATGGCAGACCCAGAAACAGTATATTGCTATAGAGCTGGAGTCAGGTAATAAGCAGTTAAGAGAAAGAGAGTCTCAGAGTTGTGAATAGTTAATGTAAAATGTTCACTTTCAGAGTGAAAAACTAAAATTGATGTTTTTTTTATTTAAACAGTGGAATTGGCAGTTCTGTCACTCATATTTTCACAGTTTACGAGGCGAATTGAGCATTTCTTTATGTTTCATTTAAGTTACCAGATGAGCTTCACGCAGTGTCCAAACAATTGCTGTGTGTGTATCCGTGTGTCTCTGTGTGGGGCAGGTCTGGCAGTCTCTGTGGTGCTTAAAGTGATGCAATGCCACCCTCTGCTGGCCTTCCCACGCCACTGCACAGGCATTGGCAGAGGGTGTGAACCAACAGGGATACATTCAGAGAAGGGGAGGGAGACGGCAGCTGCTCACAGCACCATCCAAATTGATGTCTTATCCATGTACTGATCTAAATGTCCTTTAAACGTTGTAACTGTCCCTGCTTTCACCACTTCCTCTGGAAGTTCATTCCACGCACAAGCCAGATTCTGTCTAAAATATTTACCTCTCAAGACTTTTGTAAATCTTTTTCCTCGCACCTTAAAGTATTCCTCAGTTTTGAATCCCCAACTCTAGGGAAAATACATCAGCCCTTCAGCTTATCTGTACCCCTCATGATTTTGTAAACCTCTGGAAAGTTACCCCTTAATCTCATATTCTCCAGTGAAAAAAGTCCCAGCCTACCCAGCCTCTCCTTATAGCTCACTCCCTCCATTCCCAGCATCATCCAGGTTAATCTCTTCTGAACCCTCTCCAGCTTAATAATGTCAAGGTCAGTAATATCAAAGTGAATAGTCAAGGTATTTTCTAAGGGTAGGGGAGACCAAAACTAGAGGACTTCGGCTTAAGGTGAGAGGGGAACATTTAAAAGTGACCTATAGGGCAGCTTTTTCACCCAGAGGATGGTGTGCCTATGGAATGAGCGGGCAGGATGACCAGACTGGACACAGTATTCCAGAAGTGGTCTCACCAATGTCCGGTACAACCACAACATGACATCCCAATTCCAATACTCAAAGGTCGGGCCAATGAAGACAAGTGTGCGAAACACCTTCTTAACCACACTATCTATATGAGATGCAAATTACAAAGAATTATACCTGACAGCCTAGGTCTCTGTTATACAGCACTGCCAAAGGCCCTGCTTTTAATTGTATAGGTCCTACTCTTGTTTGATTTACCAAATCCAATATCTCTCATTAATCCAAACTAAACTCGATCTGCCACACCTCAGACCAGTGTGTGATATTACTGCCACCTCATCCTCCCCTTTCAAGTTTAAAACGCCCATCCCTCTCCAGGAGGCCTGCACACTCCGGCCTTGATTTTCACAAAGACCCTGAGCTTGGTTTGCCTTGTGTGGTTAGGTGGAGGAGGGACAGATTGCAGAGACAATCAGTGCGGAGGAGTGGCTGGACAGTAATCAGCTGCCTTGTGTCATTTCATTGTTTTAGGAAGAGGAAGTCACACGTTAGAGGTGGCTAAGAGTGATCGGTGTTTTGGGACCAGAAATTAAGCTCTTCCTTCGTCTCTGGTGTTCAGTAATAAATATCTATTTGAGCACCTTCATTGGGCAGAGTGTGTCTGCAGGATTTCTTTCCCCAATATTGCAGACTACAGATAATAGCAATTAAAGATATTCATAGTTAATTTCAATGGCACAGCACGTGCACTCACCATCCTACAGTTGAGACAAATATCTTGCATTTGTTTAACAATACAAAGTGTTGTTTTGTAGTTCAGTAATGGTAACCTGATTATAATAAGTCGACGAGGAGAAAGGCCTTCCTGAAGAAGGGCTTATGCCCGAAACGTCGATTCTCCTGTTCCCTGGATGCTGCCTGACCTGCTGCGCTTTTCTAGCAACACATTTCCAGCTATAATAAGTCTACACTGAGCTGAAAGTGGGCACTAAAATATGACTCAAAATCTGGGTATGGTAGTGTAGTGGGTCGTGTCCCTGCCTCTGAACCAGAACTCTGGATTTGATACCAATTCCTGACTTGTGTGGTAGTTTTCCTAGCTCTGGACTAGAAGGCCTGAATTCAAGTTCTGTCTGTTGCAAAGGAATGTCACAGCATGTCAGAACAGGCTGATGAACAAACACACAGGAGAATACTGTTACAGCTTTATGGGTATTGCTAAGTGATGCTAGTGTCCCTACCTCCAGGCACAAAAGTCTAGGTATAAAGCTCACAGATGTATCTCGTTATACATCTGAACAAAGTGATTAAAATGGATTTAGAATTCTGACCTGATGGAGAAGGAAGATCTGTCAATATTGCATTTCAGAATTTTGGCCCAGGATTACTGAAAGTCCAGCTATTCGTTTTGATTGGAGTCACATTTCGCAGCAGTAAAGGTTTATAAAATCAGAATGGTCATGGATAGGGTGAGTAGTCAGGGTTTTTCCCCAGGCTTGGGGCGTCCAACACTAGAGGGCATTGGTTGAAAGTGAGAGGGGAAAGGTTTTAATGAGGCATAAAGGGCACCATTTCACACAGAGGGTGGTGTGCGTATGGAATGAGCTGCCAGAGGAAGTGGTGGAGGCTGGTACAACTACAACACTTAAAAGGCATCTGGATGCTGACAGATCTGCCGAGCCTTTTCAGCAATTTCTGTATTTCTTCAAAAGATGCATTCATTTTAACACAGGTATTCTGAATAAATAAAGCATTTTATGTTTTAATGACGTAGGGCGATGCAAACATATTTCAAATCGACCCAGACCATTTTCTGCTATGGGTATGGCTCTGTGTATGACAGCTGCAATGATGCACCTACATGGAACAGGGAATGTGATGCAGACATCGTTTGAACAATGTACAAGGAGACCTCACATGGTCCAGTTTGGGAGAGGAGACATTACTATGTGATTCATCTCAGAGAGGGAGAAAATGTGATCTGCCTGAGAAGGAATGACCTATTGCACTTTCTCTCCTTCATTGTTCCTCATCACAGCAATGTGTGCAAGCTAAAAAAACCTCTAACGTCATCGTTACCATTCATATTTTGATAGTATCCCTGCAGTGTTGAAATAGGCCCTTCGGCCCAACAAGTGCATACGAACCTTCCCAACCCATTCCCCAATATTTACCCCTGACTATGGCACCTAACCTAGAAATCCCTGAACACAACAGACAATTTAGCATGACTAATCCACCGAGCCTACACAGTTTGTGGTAGGAAACTGGATCACCCATTAGAAGCTCACACAGACAAGGGGAGAATGTGCAAACTCCACGCAGACAGTCACCCAAAGCTGGAATCGAACCCAAGTCCCTGGTGCTATAAGGCAGCAGTGCTAACCACCGTGCTTCCCTTTGGGTGCTCCCTGACCAGAATTCATTGGAATCTACTCACTGCCTAAAGCAAAGGGAATTCAGCCAAATCCAACTGTCCCAGGATGGTATCCCATTGCTAGCAGGTGTGTGAGTACAATATCTTCAGAAGCAGAATAATGTTTTGGACAATCTCACAATTTTTCCTTTTGTCATGAGTTCCAATAATATCTGGACAAAGTTCTTTCAAGTTAAAATTGCAGAGATTGTATTTATCCGTGTGTGTGTGTGTGTGTGTGTGTGTGTGTGTGTGTGTGTGTGTGTGTGTGTGTGTGTGTGTGTGTGTGTGTGTGTGTGTGTGTGTGTGTGTGTGTGTGTGTGTGTGTGTGTGTGTGTGTGTGTGTATTTGTGTGTGTGTTTAGAAACCGAAATATTGATTATATATTTGCAATACCCAAACAGTTTGCCATTCATCTTTCTATCATAGTTTGAGTAACATTGCTCTGGATCATAAACGTGTTGTTTTAGCAGATTAAAGAAACAAGCCTGATTTGTTCCTAAAACTGACCCTGACCCAGTCTGAGACCGATATCATCTGCCATATCACCAACCTGGTTACATTTCACATTCGTTGTGAGCAGTGGAGGAGTGGGGCAAGAAAAGGAAACAGTGACCCAAAAAGCCGGGGATCTATAAACCAGTGAGCCTGATGCCAGTGGTGAGTAAGTTGTTGGAGGGGATTCTGAGGGATAGGATTTACATACATTTGGGAAGGCAAGGGCTGATCGGGATAGACAACGTGGCTTTCTACATGGGAAATCTCATTAATTTGATTGAGTTTTTTTTTTGAAGAGGTGACAAAGAAGATTGATGAAGGCAGTTTGGTAGACATTGTCTATATGGACGTCAGCAAGGTGTTCATTTAAACAACAAAGAGCAAAGAAAATTTACAGCCCAGGAACAGGCCCTTCTCCCTCCAATCCTGAGCCGATCCAAATGTACTGTCTAAATCTGTCGGTCAATTCCTAAACATCTGTATCTCTCTGCTCCCCACCTACTCATGCATCTGTCCAGACGCATCTTAAATGAATCTACCTTGCCTGTCTCTCCCAACTCTGCTGGCCACGCGTACCAAACACCCACCACCCTCTGTGTGAAGTATTTACCGCGTGTATCCCCCTTAAACATTCCACCTCTCACTTTGAAAGCATGACCTCTCGTTATTAAATCCTTCACCCTGGAAAAAAGTTTGTCCCTATCCACTCTTCATGATATTGTAAATTTCAGTCAGGTCTCCCCTCAATCTCCTTTTTTCTAGTGAAAATAAACCTAACCTACTCAGCCTGTCTTCATAGCTCGCATTTCATTCTGATTGGTAGACAGATTAGTAAGTTTCAGTCGCATGGCATACAGGGGAAGCTAGTCACAATTGGCTTGAAGGAAGAGGGATATTTTTCAGACTGGAGACTTGTGAGCAGCAGTGTGCTGTAAGAATCAGTACTTAGTTCACTGCATTTCATCATTTATTGTAAGGATTTAGATGTGAATTTTGGGGCTATAGTTCATAGGTTTACAGATTACATCAGAAAGGTGGTGTAGTAGATTATCTCAGAGTACAACGAGACCACAAATAGATGGGACAAAGGGGCAAATGAAGTTTAATTTAGATAAATACGAGGTTTTGCAGTTTGGGAAGGCAAATCAGGGCAGAAATTATACACTTGGTGGTAAGGTCCTGGTGAGTGTTGTGGAACAAAGGGGCATAGGGCTGCAGGTGCATTGTTCATTGAAAGTGGAGTCGCAGGGAGACAGAGTGGTGCCGAACACATTTGGCACATTTGCCTTAATCAGTCAGAGCATTGAGTATAGGGGTTGTGGTGGTATGTTGCATCTGTACAGGATATTGTAGAGGCCACTTTAGGAATACGTATACAACTCGGTTTTCTGCAGAAATGACTTAAACGGATATTCCAGGTCTGGAGGTTTGAGCTTTAGGGAGAGGTTGATTAGTTTGAGGTGCTTTCTCCTGGAGTGTCAGAGGTTGAGGGGTGACCTTATAGAGGTTTATAAAACCATCAGGGGCAAGGATATTCTGAACAGCCATGTTCTGCTCCCCAGGATAGGGGAGTTCAGAACAAGAGGGCATAGGTTAAAGGCGAGAGGATGATTAATTTAGAAAGAACATGAAGATAAATGTTTCGCACAGAGAGTGGTGTGTGTACAGAAAGTGCTGTCAGAGGAAGTGGTGAAGGCGGTTACAATCTCACATTTGAAAAGTATCTGAAAGAGGAGGGATATTGACCAAATGCCGATAAATGCAACTGGATCAGATTTGATATCTGATCGGAGTGAACAGATTGGACTAACGGATCTGTTTCCGTTCTGCATGACTCTCTGACTCTATAAGAGGGATGACAAAAAATTCTGAAAGGACCTTTCAAGTCAGAATTCTCTTCGCTGGAAGCTTACCGTGCTTCTATGTTCACATTGATTAAAAGTTGCGTTAGGTAAATATTTGACAGAGAAGTGAGTCACGCATAATGGGACACAGACAGGAAAGTGGGGCTGAGATCACAACCTGATCAGCCACAATCTTAGGGCCTTGTGGAGAAGGCTCAAAGTGTCTAATAACCCACTCCTGCTCCTCATTCCCATGTTCCTGTGTTCCATTCAGCACCTCAAACCTGCTAGACAGGAGCAGTTGGAGGCTACTTACTCCTATAACCTGGTGCACAGAAACAGAGGAGACCATTCGGCCCTTCAAGACTATCCCACACGCTTTAAGTTGATTTGGGAAATGCAATTGGAAAACCCAGGCTGGGTATGAAAGAGTCCCCACATCTCTCTTTACAGAGCTTGCCCTTTCTGCAACTTGTGCTTCATTTGTTGGTCATGTTGTAGATCCAAATTCACTGAGAATACAGCTCCCATACCTCACACAGGGATGGCTCACAAAATCCTCTGGTCTCCCTGAATGCAACATTCAATAACAGGACATTCATGAAAATAACACCCACTAACTTTCCAATAACAGAATGTGAGAACATCAGAAACAGGGGCAGGTCGTTCACTCCCCAAGCCTGCCTTGCCCTTCACTAATATCGTGGCTGATCTGCTCTCGGTCTGAAATCCTCTTTAATGCTCAATGCCTCATCGTCCTCACCTCTCTGACATGTCAATATCCATCTACCTCCTCTTCAAATACTTTCAGACATCTAGCTCCCCGAACAATCTTGAGAAGAGAAACCCTGACATTCAATACCACCTGTTTGAAGAAAACACTTATTGCTCCTAAATCATGGCCTATTGATATGAACAAAAGGAGTTGACACAAGGGTTCAGGTAAAAATGATTGGCCCTGATATCAAGGCAGTGGCTGTGATATGACTGGCCCTGATATCAATGACATCAAGGAGCTGAACAAAACTGGACTTAATGGGAATCAGAGTAAACTCTCCTGTGTTTGGAGTCAAACATGGCACAAAGGAAGACGTTCATCATCTCAGTCCTGGGTCACTTCTGTGGGAGATCCTCAGGGTAGCTTCTTCTTCACAAACAGATTAAATTGCTTCATCAATGTCTCCCCTCCCCCCACCCTCCTCAACATAAGATCAGAAGTGGGGATGGTCACTGAAAATTCCACAATGTTCAGAGCATATTGTCCGCCGTCAGCTCATGAACTGGTCTGTGTCCATGTGCAGCAAGACCCTGACACCATTGAGACTTGTGCTGCTAACATGTCTGTAACATTCATTCAACAGCACTGCCTATTGCCACAGTAAAACGAGAGTCCATTCAGCGCCTGACGCTGGTTTCACAGGAATATGAGGAAACCATTCAGCCCATTGACTCGATTGGAGAAGAACAGGGACAGCCCACTCAGTGCCTCCAGACGATTACTCAGGAAGGGAAGCAGTCTAGTGTGATGGACCACACCAGAGCGCCTCGAAAATATTTGAAGGCAGTAGCCTAAAGTCTAATGTTTTCTTATTTTAAAGGAAATGTAAAGTGTCTGTTCCAGATGCAATGTGACTGGTCAAACTACTCGGTGTGAAACAAAACACCATCTACTTAAACACGAAAGATGAAATAAAACCAAAGAAAGAGGAATTTAGAAAAACGTAATGCTATTGGACAACTTAACAGAATAATAGATATCGGAGCTATTACTAATGAACTAGTCCAACACAGGAAATTCCCATAAACACAGTCCTTGGCAAAAAGGAAAATTCAGGAATTGAAAATAGCATCACGAGAAAATTCATGGAGAGTAGCAACCATGAGACATTCCCTGAAGCTTCCAACTCTGTTAAGAACCCTTTAGTTTTTAATGTCACAGAGAAACCAAAACTCAGTGATTCTAATTTGTGAGAGCTGGCCACACCCATTCAGGCTGCATTAAAATAAAACTAAGGCCTCCCTAGCTGTTTACTCAAGTGGTCTTAAGTGGCCAGCTTGGTAACGATAGTTCAATCGCTCTCTTAAAAGAAACCAGGACAAAAAAAAAAACCTCTTAAAGCTGCAGCATCATCACACTTGTCAGTACAATGAGCTGTCAAACAGGAACCAGAGGTAACCCAGTCAAGCACTTGGCCCTGTCCGATCGGACGAGGAAGAAGCCAGTCAGTCCCTTGAGGCACTTATACAGAAACAGCAGGAGGCCATTCTCACCTCAACGCACTTACACGGGGACAGAATGAGGTAATTGCTGCTGATTCCTGATGAATGGCTTATGCCCAAACCGTCGATTCTCCTGCTCCTCGGATGCTGCCTGACCTGCTGTGCTTTTCCAGCAATAGACGCTCTACTCTGATCGCCAGCATCGGCAGTCTTAAGTGTCTCCAAATTGATGCTCCAACATGATGAACAAGTGGAGCAGAGGCTGCACAGACAGACTGTTCCACGTTGTTCCTCCTGGCTCCGTTGCTCATGATACACACGTTGGACTTTAACGTGGTTTCCTAGGTGAGGCAGGAAGCCATATGTCTTGCGTGAAGTCTCAAGAAGGCTCCTTTCATCTCCGAGAAGACAGTCTGGTGTTTCTATGAAGGGCGGAAGTGCGTGGGAATGGCTACCTACTTCAGAAGGAAAGTATTGTGTCTGCTGTTGGGGAATGTGAGCAACCTGACGTTCAGTACAGGGTTCACTCGCCGACTGCACAATAACACTGGGATATTGATTTTAGGCATATAAACTATTAGGAAAGTCACGTTAGACTGATAAATGGATTCTTTAAGTTCAAATAATGCTGATCTTGCTCATGTTGATCTTGTCTAGTGCACGTCCTGTGCAGTGTAACGTGTATACCTTACTCTGTCCAAGTCTATTTCCACCCTATGATCTGTCTGGCCATGCTTACTATGATCTTCCTCCACTGCTCATAAATAAAGTGCTTCCCTGTACTGAGGTACATGTGACAATAAATCAAACCAATCAATCCTGAGTAAAGAATGGAATTTCTCTCCCTATCAATGTCTTTTGTGGAAATAAGTAATTGCTGCCACTCCTTGTGTTTCAGCGTCACCATTTCTTCGTCTCTCACAGCTTTATAGATTAAACACTCAGCTTCTTCATTCTATCCTCATGTTACCATCACCCGTGTCTGTCGTAAGGAGATAATTCCTTGCAAAGGAGATCAAATCTATAGAGAGTGCCCTAGATGCTCTCTCAGCAAGGCTCTACAGCAGCTGGAAGATGGCTTTACTAATGTACTCGAATCATCTTACAATGAAGCACAGCATACCGTTGTCTGCACCCATTACTCACACAGGGTTTGATACGGAGCAGTCAACATAGACTTGTGAGTGGGCGATCATGCTTCCCAAATTTGTTAGTGTTCTTTGATGAAGTGACCAGGAAGGTTGACGAGGACAGAGCGGTCGACGTAGACTCCATGGACTTCAAGTAAGGCATTTGATAAAGTTCCACATGGCAGGCTGCTCTGGAAGGTTACATCACGTGAAATGCTGGGGGAACAGGCCAATTGGATACACAGTTAGCTTGATGGTAGGAAGCAGAGGGTTTAGTGGAAGGATGCTTGTCAGACTGGAGCCTGGGTCCATTGCTGTTTGTTATCTATGATTATCTATGACTGCAGACACATAGACATGTGATAAAACTTTTCAATGATCTCTGAATCGGCCAAGCAAGACATTCTATTGTATCAAACTGCTCCGACGTCTTACAAGAGAAACCTGGACAGAACACCCGGCACCAGCCTCAGTATCGGAAAAGGGATACGGGAAACATAGTCCTGTTTACCCTGTAGAGACCTCCTTCCTAACATCTGAGAGTTTGTGACAGCATTTACAGAGCTTTCCCACAGTATCTCTTAATGTGAGTAACCTTGGGAAGCTATAAATTAGCAAGTGCAGTAGTCCCTTTGGTCCATCGAGTTTGCTACACAATTCAATATAATGATGGCTTGCCCTTTTATTCCACGCCGTTCTCCTGCTCTCCCACCATCCCTTTACTGTCTCTAAATCCGTATTTATATTCAGTGCCTTGGCTTCCAGGTTCGAATGCATTCCCCAGGTTCACCAGTCTCTGAGGGCAGACATTTATTGGCATCTCAATGCAGAATGGCCTCTCTGTATCTAATACTGTGGCCCCTTGTTTTATACACCACAGCCTAGGGAATTATCATCCCTGCTTCCAAGCCGTCTCACCCTGTCAGAGTTTTATATATCTCACTGAGATCTTCACCCATTTTCTTAAAGCCCATGGAATACAGGCCCAGTCGCCCCAAAGACTGCTCCCACAAGAAGCCTGTCATCACAAACATCGGTCTGGTCATCCTTCACTGCTCTCCCTCAATGGCAGATTTGTCCTTTATTGGGTATGGAGACCAAAACTGCACACAATACTCCACAATGTTCGAGATGGGGTCTCAGTAAGGCCCTGTACAGCTGCAGTAAGACACCCTTACACGTGGATCAAAATCCACTCTGTAATGAAGGTCAACATCCCATTTATCTTCCTCACTTCTTTCTGCTCTTGCAACATTGTTTTCAGTGACTGGTGTACAGGGGGATCCAAATCCTTTGCAATGTTACAGCTCCCCACTGGGTACTTCTATGTACCTTGGTCAGCGTGCTAATGCCATTCCCAGTATTGACTTCTGGGTTCAGATCTCACTGTGCTGCAGGGACCTCGGAGGGCTGCGCAGAAGGAAACAACAAAAAGGAGCATGCGTCCCTTTGTGCATCAACGTGTTTCAAACAATCCCTTTTCAAACGATAGGCTTCCAGTCTATTGTTCCTGCCAAAGGGCACACCGTCACCTCTACCCACATTGCTCTCCATCTGCCACGTATTTTCCAATTCACTTCTCTTGTCTTAGTCACCTGACGCTTTTTTGAAACGTCCTTACCCACTCACAATCCAACATCCTTTAGCGCTGTCAGCAGGCTGTGATATATTGTATTTGATTCCCACAACCAAATGTTTAATGGGTATTGTGAACCGTTGGAGTCTGAGCACCGATCTCTGTGATATCTCAACAACCTTCCTCTGTTATTTTTTTTAAGTATTATTTATTTCCTGAATCTGGGTGTGACTGGCTGGGCCAGCATTTATTGCCTGTCCCTAGTTGCCATTGAAAAAGTGGTGGTGAGCTGCCATGTTGAACCTTTGCAGTCCACTGTGGATTCAGTGATGGTAACACCATTGAATGCCAAGGGGCCGTGTTAGATTGCATATTAGTGGTGATGGTCACGGTCTGGCATTTGTGTGGCATCAATATTACTTGCCAATTGTCAGCCTGGATACTGTCTAAATCTTGTCGCATTTGGACATGGATTGCGTCAGTATCTGAGGAGCCACTAATGTTGCTGAACATGGTGCAACCATTGGCGGCCATCCCGACTTCTGACATTATAATAGAGGGAAGCTCATTGATGAAGCAGCCCTGAAGATGTTTGGGCCTAGGCCACTGCCCGAGGGACTCCTACAGACTTGTCCTGGAGTTGGGTTGACTGACCTTTATCAACCATAACAATCTTCCTACGTATGATTCTAACTAGCGGGGTGTTTGCCCCTGATAACCATTGATTCCAGTTTTACTAACACCTCTTGATGCCACACTTGGTCGAAGGCAGCCTTGTTTTAAAGGGCTGTCACTCTCACCCCACGACTGGAATTCAGCTCTTTTGTCCATGTTTGAACCAAGGTAATGAGATCAGGAGCTGAGTGGCCATGGTGGAGCCCAAACTGGGCGCCATTGACCAGGATATTGCTGAACAAGTGCTGCTTGAAAGCACTGACACCTTCCATCACTTTACTACTGATCGAAAGTAGACAGATGGGGTGGTAACTGGTCGGATTGGATTTGTTCTGCTTTTTCTGTATGGGGGATGCTTGGGTAATTTTCCATGTAATCGGGGAAATGTAACGATACTGGAACAGTTTAGCTTGGTCAGTGACAAGTTCTGCAGTACAGGCTTTCAGTACTATTGCCAGAATGTTGTCAGCATGTTTCCCCTTTGGAGTATCCAGTGTCTCCAACTGTTTCTGGGTATCGCGTGGACTGAAACGAATTGGCTGATGACTGGTAACTGAATTGCTGAGGATCACTGAAGGAGGCTGAGATATTTCATCCACTCAGCAGTTTGACTGAAGATGTCCTTTTGACTGAAGAATGCATCAACCTTATCTTTTGCACTGAAGTGCTGGGCTATTCCATTATTAAGGATGGGGATACTTGTGGAATACCCTCCTCCAATGACTTGTTTAATTGTCCATAGCTATTCTCGACGAGAAGTGGATGGACTGCAGAGCTTAGATCTGAACCGTTGCTTGTGGGATCATTAAGCTCTGTCTATAACTTACTGCTATGCTGTTTGGCACACATCTTGTCCTGTTTGGTGGTTTCACCAGGCTAACACCTCATTGTCAGGTATGGCTTTTGCTGCTCCTGCCATCCTGCACCTTACATTGAACCAAGGTTGATCCTCTGCCTTGATGGTAATTGCTGTGAGGGGGATATGCCAGGCCATGAGGTTGCACTGGAGTACAATTCTGCTGCTATTGCTGACTCACAACACGTTATGGAAACCCAGACTTGAGCTGCTAG
Organism: Chiloscyllium plagiosum; assembly: GCF_037043375.1. Classification (NCBI taxonomy): domain Eukaryota; kingdom Metazoa; phylum Chordata; class Chondrichthyes; order Orectolobiformes; family Hemiscylliidae; genus Chiloscyllium; species Chiloscyllium plagiosum. The sequence goes on from NW_028270159.1 coordinate 102,524,069, forward strand.
ATGTGTTTGAACTTGGTCTTATTTAGCACAGTAATAGTACCACTCAAAATGATGGAGGTTATTCTCAATGTGAAGGTGGGACTTTGTCTCCACAATGACTATGCAGTGGTCACTCTTACCGATACTGTCGTGGGCAGCTACTTCTGCACCTAGCGGATTAGTAAGCATGTGGTCAAGTATGTATTTTCCTCTTGTTAGTTCCTTCACCAGCTGCCGTAGACCCAGCCTAGCCTTTATATCCTTTAGGACCCGACCAGCTGAATCAGTAATGCTGCAGCTGAGCTACTCTTGGTGGTGGACATTTAAATCCCCCACCTAGAGTACATTTAGCATCCCAGACACCCTCAGTGCTTCCTCCAAGTGTTGGTCAGCATGGAGGAGCACTGATTCATCGGTTGAGAGAGGCTGGTATATGGTAATCAGCAGAAGTTTTCCTTTCCCATGTTATCCTAACGTCATGAGACTTCTTGGGATACGGAGTCACTTTTGAGGATTCCCAGAGCAATTCCCTTCCAACTACATCCCACTGTGCCGCCACGTCTGCTGTGTCTGTCCTGTTGGTGAGATAGGAGATATCCGGGGAAGGTGATGGGGAGTCTGGGACATGGCCATACTCACAGAATCATAACTTACAGACAATGTCAGGCTGTTTCTTGACGAATCTGTTTATTTCTATTCACTGTTTGTTGCCAGCTGTCCCCTTCTAGAAACAAGCCCATACCTTAGCCCCAATCCACTCAGATTTGATTTTATAAACTGGGCTTGAAGCTTTACCAAAACTTTTCTGAAAATCCAAATGTTTTACCTCCATTGCTTCTCTTTCATTTGTCTCCCAGTCTGTTATTCAAACATAATTCCCATTTGATAAATCTATGTTGGTGTTGCCTATGACCATTTTTTCAGTCCCAATATTTTCTCCTAAACCATTTACTTACTATGTTCTTTGTTCCATGTACTCTATCATTTTCCCACACCAGACTTGATTTTCCTAGTATTGTTAGAAAGTTTTGTGAACACAGAGCTGAAGTCGTGGCTTCATAGTTCTGCCATTTCCCTGTTGTCCATTTTCCATTCTCTAGTTTCAGTTTGTAAGGAAGCTGCACTTGTTTTCTCACATTTCTCACATTGACATGATTTAACAAGTTATTACAGGTGATATCCTCAGTGCTTGGGAGCCTCCTGTGAAGCGCTTCTGTGGTGTTTCCTCCGCCATTTGTAGTGGTTTGAATCTGCCGCTTCCGGTTGTCAGTTCCAGCTGTCCACTGCAGTGGTCGGTATATTGGGTCCAGGTTAATGTGCTTATTGATTGAATCTGTGGATGAGTGCCCTGCCTCTAGGAATTCCCTGGATGTTCTCTGTTGAGCTTGTCCTATAATAGTAGTGTGGTCCCAGTTGAATTCATGTTGCTTGTCATCTGCGTGTGTGGCTCCTAAGGATAGCTGGTCGTGTCGTTTCGTGGCTAGTTGGAGTTCATGGATGCGGATCGTTAGCTGTCTTCCTGTTTGTCCTATGTAGTGTTTTGTGCAGTCCTTGCATGGGATTTTGTACACTACATTGGTTTTGCTCATGCTGGGTATCGGGTCCTACGTTCTGGTGAGTTGTTGTCTGAGAGTATCTTAGTGTGAGACTAGAAAAAGGAACAGTGACACCCTCTAATCTCAGTCAGAGCAGGAATTAGGAAAATTCACCAAGTGAGCATTCATTTCAGTGGTAAATCTCTTTCTCAGAAGTTTGGGATGGCTGAATCTTTATATTATATCGAGGCTGGCTTCATCTGATTTTCCATAGACAGGTGAATCAGGGATAATGGTGCATGGAGAGAAAAGTGCAGCTGGGAACACCATGGAATGAACCACGACCTTATTTACTTTTGGAGTAGTGTCAAAGGGCCGAATGGCCCCCTCGAGTCCCGAAGCCCTGTGTTCTGATGTTCCATTCACCCCTTCGGACCTGCTACACAGGGATAGATCGAGGCCACTCCGATGGTTAGGTATAGTTTTGGAAATGTACTTGGAAAATCCAGACTGGGTCAGGAACCAACCCCACCCCCAAGCTCTCTTGCCTCTCTCTGTAACCTCTGATCTAGCTGTGGGTCATGTTACAGACCTAGATACGCTGGGAATACAGCCTCCATACCCCACCCACGGTTAACACAAACAAATCATCTGCTGTCCCTGAATGCTACATTATGCAACATGACCTCCAGGAAAATAACCAGTTAAGTTCCAAAAGCATAATATGTGAAATTAATAAATAGTAACAGATGTAGGTCATTCGGTCCCTATCATTTCTTAAGAATATCGCTGATCTACTCCAGGTCTCAACTCCACTTTTTTGCCGACTCCTGTATCCCTCCACATCTCTCTGGGATAGGGAATTCCAGATATTCACTACATTCTGAGAGAATACATCACTTTGTACCTAAGATTGAAATTGATGTTCCTTATTCGGTATCTATATCCTCACGTTCTACACTCTGCCCACGAATGCAATCAACTTTTCAACATCTACCTTCTCAAGCCCGCTTTGTATCTTGTATGTTTCAGCAGTATCACTCTTCATTCATTTAAACCCCAATGAATAATCACCTCACCACTATAGAGATTCTGAATAACTCAACCCTTTCATCTCTGGAAGCCGGCTAATGAACCAACCTAGTTACTTGCTGCATCAGCATGCTGACTTTATGTTTCATACACTGGAAGACTCCAATCACTTTGTACTGCTCCTTTTCTGAAAGTCCTCTCCATTAAATAGCAGCCGGCCTTTTAGTTCTCAGCGTCTTCCACAAACTCGGATGTATATTGCACTCAGCTCCCTCCTTTAGGTTGTCAGTATAGATTGTAAATGACTGATGCCATCGCACTGATATGTATGGTACTCCAGCAGATACACCTTTATCATAAGGATCCATTAATCCTGACTCTCCGATTTCTATGTGTTAACCAATCATCATCGCATATTAGTAAATTATCCGTCATCCTACCATCTTCTGGCTTGAGTAAGATCTTTTATTCTGTAATACATGTGGAAAATCTCTGGAAAGCCTGGTGTCTACCAGATCTCCTTTATCAATTCCGCTTGTTACATTCTCAGGCATCTCCAGAAATGATTTGCATGATTTTACAGGGCAAAATAAAATTTCCCTTTCACAAAACCACACTGACTCTGCGTGAAGCTTTCCTCAATGTCATGCTGGCCAGGTTTTCCACAGTAAACAAGCCCCATCTGCATTCATTTGGTCCATATGCCTATAAATGTTTCCCATTCATATATTTGTGCAAAAGAGTTTTAAATGTTGCAGCTGTACATGGATCTACCACTCTTCCTCCGACAGCTCATTCCATACCCACACCACCCTCTGTGTTAAAACGTTGCCCCTTCGTCCTTTTTAAATCTTGCCCTTTTCACCTTAAACCTATGCGTTCTATGGTTGAACTCTCCCATCCTGTAGTAAAGATCTTGGCTATTCACCCTATCCATACCTCTCATGATTTTAGAAACTTCTATAATGTCAATCGCCAACCTTCTACACTCCATCTGATACTAACTTCAAGAACAAACATTTAAAGATAAGTACTGCAAATTTGACACTATATTAAACATGACAGTAAAACAATACTCAGCCCAAACTTCATATTGTTATTTGTTTTGCTCGTTATTACAATACTGAGGCAGCATGAAACGCTTACTTAGTGCCAATAAGAAGTCAAGCACCTGAATTTCTTTGTCTAAAGGGTGTGATGATCTCGACAATGAAAACGTATCTATGGCCAGATCTGTATAATACCATATAGACAACATTTCGACTCCTGGTCTCCCTATGACCTTGCGTGCTTGTGTCTTCCTTATCTTACACTGAGTAGAAAGAACCCCTTTCCCCCAGTTACATCTTAATTTAAACCCGTTTAACGTAAACATCTTTTATCTTTTGCCACACCCTCTTTTCCCTGTCACCCATTCCCTATCTCTGGCAAGGGATTGAAAGCCCATTTGCCAATCATGTTCAGTACTGAAGAAGTGTCACACGAGACTTGAAACACTAATTCTGTTTCTCTGTCTCTGAGGATGCTGACAGACATGCTGAGTTTCTCCAGAAATGAATAGGGGCACAGAACAAATTTTCAATTAAATAAATAACCATCAATACTGGAAATAGAAATACCAAAAATTGCTGGAGAAACTGGGAGCTTTGTAAAGGTTCACTGGACCTGAAAGTTTAAATCTGCATTCACTCCAGAAAATGCTGCAACATCTTCAGCAATTTCTTCAGCAATTTCTGTTGTTGAAAAATTTCCAACGAAATATGTCAAAGATGCCCAAACATCCTGTCTAACATGGAGAGCCGTACACTGGGAACTGAACAATAATGCATGGTGCACAAGTTCCTTGACTCTGAAACTGCGTAAGTCTGGCATCACTGACACTACAGAACTCTTAATCATCGTCAGGGAGAAAAACAGAGGCAAACACGTTCACTTCAAACACAGAAGATGGCATTACGGAAAGGAATATATTCAGACTAGTACCTTAAATGGATTGAGTTAAAGTATCAAATCGGACGAGTGACACCAAGGAAAGAATTTCAGCAGAAGGAGAATATGAAAATGGAAGTGTTACCGCATCACAAACCAGAATAGGCCACTGAATACAGGGCTGTTGGGTGAATGGGTCTCGGTGTGAACTGTGGGACAGTCAGTGGAATTGAATTGTAGATATTGCAGCTTAAACTGGGCCATCATCTGATGCTGTAGATCACAGCAGCAGCAGAAGCAGAATTGTATTCAATGACAATCTGTAACCTATCCCTCAGGATAATCTCTCAGTCCACCATTACCATCAAGCCGATCTATGATTCAGTGACGAGTGTGGGTGAACATGCCAGAGTCAGTACCATGTGTACTTTTACCTGATGACAACCGGTTAAAGCCACCGCAATTGTCTGGTTATATTCGAAACAGCAGAACTAACAGAGGCAGAAATGATCCCATGACGAGCAAATCAGATCTAAGCTCTGTCATCCTGCAAAGTCCAAGCATAAATGTCGATGGACTATTAAACAAGTTACTGGAGGAGAGGACTCCACAAATATCCCCATCCTAAATAATGGAACCGTCCTGTACATCAGTGCAAAAATCAATTATGTGGTGTCTGCACTATCCTCAGCCAGACGTGTTGAGTCGATGGTCCACCTCACCCTTTCATTATGCCCGCAGAATCACAGATGCACGTGAAATGAAGAAACAGCTGAACACAGTAGATACGACAAAGGCAACGGGCACTGACACCATTGATGAAATAGGACTGAAGACTTGTGTTGCACAACAAGCCGTCTCCCTGGGGAAGCTGTTTCATCCCAGCACCAACTCTGACATCTCCCTGGCAATGTGGAAAATTACTCAACTATGTCCAGTTCCTAAGAAGGGAATAAATACAATCTGATCAATTACCACCCATCACGACAGTCAAATTGTTGGGAGTTCTTTTTTAACAGAACTGTCAACCAGCACACAAATAACCAGCACAATGTGGTTTCCGATTAGACCCCATATGGAAATGGTGCTATTGGGGAATTGTCATTGGATGACCAATACAGACCAGGCTAATGCTTGGGCAGCTGGTGGAAGATACAAACAATTATTAACACATCGAGATCTAAAATTTGATGTCAGTAACACTGATCTTGTGTCCAATATTGATTGTAAACTTCAATCACCTTCCCCAATGTACGTTCAGGAAGTGAATCTCCCGTGCTTTCCTGGTTTGGCCTAAAAGTGACTCCAGACCCACAGATATGTGATAAACTCTTCAATGGTCTCTGAAACGACCAAGTAAGGCACTCAATTATATCAACTGCTCCTAATTCTTAAAGGATATGCCTGACGAGAACAGCCAGCCCCAACCTTGGTGTCAGAAAAGGGAACGGGAAACATACTCCTGTTGACCCTGCAGAGACCTCCTTCCTAACATCTGACGGTTTGTGACAACATTTACAGAGCTTTCCCACAGACTGCACAGAAACATTGGGAAATGAGTACGTCACACAACACATTGAGCTTTCCCTGTGCTAGTTAATGGCCGAACATCTCCTTAATGCAGATTTACCCATACAATATTTGTATGCCTTAATATGTTTAAACATTGTGAAATATAAAATGAGAACTGCTGTATTCCCTTCAGCCCATCAATTTTGCTCGTCCATTCAATATATAGGCAGTTCTCAGATAATGCGTGTTGATTAAATGCAATTTGGCTGCAATGTGATTCATGAACCTTTTTCCATGAAGTGAACTCTCATTCACTGTGACGCAATTCCTTGCCGGGAACCAGCTGAACAGCAAAACCCAGCCTCAGGATCCTCTGTCTGCAAAATGTCCAATCGTTGTTTTCAGCTAAAACAGGAATGCAATCCGCTCTGTAAGCCTTGAAACTGAGCCTGAAACGGGGAATTGTAGTATTCATTTAGAAAGAACTTTATTTCCAAGTCTGGGGAGAATCTTGAGGAGAACTGGAATTTCCCCATCGGCATCACGTGGTCAGTCAGCCCCACGCGCTTTCTGGTAAAAAATGTGATGAAAGGTACACTGCTGTAGTCAGTGACTGTAGTTTGATAGTGTTACATTTACAGCACTATTTCATTACAATATGTGATTTAAAGATTTATTTAGGCTGTGCTAGTGTGTGTGTTAGACTAAAATAAAATTTTTGGCTTTACTGATATTTTTGGGGTTCCTCCCTTACCCTCTTTTTCCCATAGACGCCATTATTAATATTGCACGATTTACTACAACACGGTGTTGCACAGGAACACAGCTACTGAGCTATTGGAGAAAAACCTGGACTTATAGCAGACCTTCTATCTTCACACGATACTCCTGCTCTCTCCCTATCCCTTTAATTTCCAGAAATCCTTATTTATATTTAGCGCCTTGGTTTCCATAGCACAATCTGGAAGAGAGTACCCCTGGTTCGCCAGTCTCTGAGTGCAGACATTTATTCTCATCTCTATGCAAAGTGTCCTGTCTATACCTAATGCTGTGGCCCCTTGTTTTAGACGTCCAAGCCAGCTTCCAATCTGTCTCACCCTGTCAGAGTTTTATATATCTCACTGTGATCACCACTAATTTTCCTAACCTGCATGGAATACAAGCCAAGTCGCCCCAACCTCTGCTCCAACAACAAGCCTGTCATGTCAGAGATCAGTCTGGTCATCTTTCGCTGCTCTCCCTCAATGTCAGGTTTGTCCTTTATTGGGTAAGATGACCAAAACAGCACACAATACTGTACAATGGTCGAGATGTGGTCTCACCAAGGCCTTGTACAGCTGCAGTAAGATATTCTTACTCCTGTACTCAATTCACCTGAAATGAAAGTGAATTCACCATTTATTTGCCTACTTGCTTTCTGCTCGTGCAATATTGCTTTCAGTGACTGGTGTACAGGGAGATCAAGATTCCATTCAATGTTATAGTTCCCCACTTGCTGGGTCTATACACACTGGTCAGTGACCCAATGCCATTCCCAGTATTGACTTCTTGCTTCAGAACACGCTGCCCTACATGTAATCAGGCTGCGCAAAAATAAACAAAAATGTAGCTTAAGTTTCTTTTTCGAGCAACATTTTTCAACCACTCCCTTTTCAAATGACAGGCTGCCATTCTATTGTTCCCATCAAAGTACACAACATCTCATCTCGCCCATTGTTCTCCATCTACTACGCATTTGCCCAGTCATTTCACTTGTCTCAGTCACTTTGGAGGTTTTTTACATCCTCCTCACCCACTCACAAGCTGACATCGTTTAGTGCTGTCAGCAAACTTAGGAATTTTGCATTTGAGACACTCAACCAAATATATGATGTGTATTGGGAATAGCTGGGGCCCAAGCCATGATCCTTGCTATATCCTCCTAGCCTTCCATTAAAAAAAAACATTGTTTTATTCCAACTCAGCGTTTCATTCCAGCTCTCCCATTTTTGTCTCTTAATTTTGCCATTGACATATTTTCAGAAAATATTACAATTTCTGTCTTATAAAGTTAGTTAAGATATTCTTTAAAATTCCTATTTTAAGGTACTCGGTGATTGGCCTTCCACAGCCATACAATCACAGAAGCAAAGACTCTGTACTATCAGCACGGTCTACATTCGGCCCACTCTGCGACACAGTAACCATAACCGCGAATCGTAAGGCATTTCAAGTGCACAAACATTTATTTTCTAATGGTTTTGAGTTTACCATGGCAACTCCCCTCTCAAGAAGTATATTTCAGACCCCAAACCCTCTGGGGGAAAAGCAATCCTCAAAACCTCACCAAACCGCAAACCCTTCACTTTAAAAGTGTGGCCCTTTGACTAAAAAGGAACAGCTGCCGTTCAACACCCTGTCCATGCTCCTCGTAATACTATCCTTCTGAATCACGGTCCCCTCAACCTTCTCTGCTCTAAACTAAACACCCAAGCTTATCCAGTCTCTCTCCATAGCTGATATGCTCCATCCCAGGGAACATCCTGGTGAATCTCCTCTGCACCCCCTCCAATGCAATCACATCCTTCCTGTAATATGATTCCCAGAACTACACACAGTATTGCATCTTGGCCTCACCAATGTTCCGCATAGGTCTTATAATCTGTGCCTCAATGAATCAAGGTTATGTTTACATTCCCCTAGCCTTTCCCAGATTGTGTATTAAACTGTGCAGTCACATTCAGCGATGTGTGGAGAAGCACCCTCTGAGCTTTCTAGTGTGCTGCCATTCATTGAGTCCTCCCCGTCTGGTTCCTTCTTCCAAAGTGCATCACCTCATATTTATCAGGGTTACATTCCATCTGCCATTGATCTTCCCAGCTGACCATTCCATCTGTATCTTCCCGTAACTTCAGGCCTTCCTCCTCACTGCAAAACAACCGGCCAATCTGCGAATCATACACAAACTTACTATCACACTCCCCACCCCATGTCCATATTCACAGCGACATCATTTATGAGTACCACAAATATTAAAGTGGAAAATCACACAACATCAGGTTAGAGTCCAACAGGTTTATTCGGAGGCACTAGCTTTAGAAGCACTGCTTCTTCATCAGGTGATAGTGAGCTTTGATGAAGAAGCAACACTTCAAAAACTAGTACCGCCGAAAAAAACCCCTTGGACAATAACCTGGTATTATGCGATTTACATCATTGTCTACCCAGTCCAACACCAGCACCTCCGAATCACAAATAATAAGGGACACAGCACTGATCCCTGTGTTATACCATTGGACACTGGCCTCCAGTCACACAAGCAGCCGTCCACCACTACCTTCTGTCTCCTACCACTAAAGTTCATTTGTATGCAACTTGGCAAGTCGCTAATGATTTCGTCCTGTTCCCTGGTCATTCTGTTCCGCTGGACACACTTGTAGAATATTTGGGAATTCTCCGTAATATTGCCTGCCAGCAGGTTTCCATGCCCCTGTGTTAGTTAGTCCCCTACACGTGCAGAATTTCCTCCTTATTGCAGTCTTAAATAGTTATCCTTTATCCTGCCATTATTTGCCTTGAATGTGGATTAGATAGCCGGAGAAACATCCTGTTAATTTCCAACGTGTCACATATTTTGTGAATTTTATAAACTTCACAGTGACTCACATCTCGTTCTTTGAAACTCTAGAGACCACAGACCAAGTTTCCTCATCATGCAATCTCGCCAACTGAGGGATTAATGTGGATAATGTCTATTGCACTTCCTCTGTGTACAGTATATTTTTTCTCAGATGTGGTCACGAAAACTATACTGAATATTCCAGTACATTACTCACTAACACGCTGTGAAACTGCTTCAAAATGTCTATACATCTATATTCTGACTCCCCTAAGGGAAGACAATCCAAACTTTAACTTACCACATGCATATATTCCTCCAAATACTCTTCACATTTATTGCATTTACGAACTCGTTGTGTGAGTTCTTATAGAAAGCCTTCTGATAATCTAAAATATGTCAATTATCTATGCTGTAAGAATCAACTTCAAACAATTCTAAAGCTTGTCAAGTGTGATTTCCCTTTCAGCAAAGCATAATGATTCTCTCCAATGTTACTGCTAATTTCTGAATGACGAATATCACATCCTATAAAATAGATTCCAACAGTTTCCCCACAAATGTCAAGTTAATTGGTCTGCAGTTCTCCACATTATCTTTTCTTCCCTTTGTAGATGCTTGGATCCCTACCGTTAATCTATAGTGCGTGGATCACCTTTATTAATGTCCATTTATCCATAACGGCTTCCAGACTATGCAGAATGCACTGGGTAATAGAACACAGTCATCGACAGTGCAAGTAATACTTCTATTGGTGATTTATTTCTGAAGATTTTGGGATGAAGTACGTCTGGTTTGTCAAGTTTAGCAATGCTCAATCCAGCTGCATGTTCAAGTAAAGCTTTATTACTGATATAAATTGACTTTATGTCTTCCGTTCCACAAGACCTATATAATCACTTCGTATTTCTGGGTGATTTTCTGTACCTTCCTCCATGAAGACAGAAGCAAAGTAACTGCTTATTTGCTTGGCCATTTCCCTGCTATCCACAATAAACCCGTCTGTCCTGATTGCAGATTTCCACATTTGACTATGCTTTTTCCCCCTTTGAAATATAGATCATCGATTTATGCAGTCTTTGTGTTCCTGTTTGTTTGCATGCATGCTCGCGTTTTGATTTCCTTATCAGTTTCATGACCCTCCTTTTCTGGATCGTAAATTTCTGAGAATTCTCAGGATTCCACAATGTCTAGAATTCACTACAAGAGTATACAGGAGCACCCGAGCTACAAATCTTCGCACAAACTTTGAACACTTACGGGCGAGAGACGCTGAGACAAGCCAGGAAATGGGAATCCTGTGCTAACCGACTAAGCGCCACATACGAACAACTCCGGTTCCTGCATGAATGCCGAAAGAATCGAATCCTTCCACAATGTGTCAGATACAGACCACCAGTCAACAATCCACAAGCCAGGGAAACAGCCCAGCAGAACGGATTCAGGATGATCCAGGTAATGATCACAGACGCGCACATCCGACTTCACAAATACAGACATGAAATTGCGCGCCAAAAGTCGTTAATTTCAAAAACCACGAATCAGGAATGGACCCGGACCATAGAACAGGCTGTCACCATAGGACAGAACAGGACTACACTCCGCAAAAAAACGGCACTAAAAGAAAAAATGGCCAAACTAACACACAACAAAGAGGACACCACAACACACACCTGGGTTAAAAACCTCTCCCACAGACAGCTCACAGACACGGAAAGAACAATACTGGCCAAGGGACTCAACTACAACCACAGGGACGCCAAGACAGCAGACTTCCGAGCAGCACTAGAAGGCACACTCAGGAACAATGGACTGACAGAAGAGACATAACAAACAGTGAGACAAACTGTCGTACCTATAATAATAAGGAAAAGACAAACACATAACCTCAACACCAAGGAGAGGGAAGCACTGAAATTACTAAGAAATGATAAGAACATAATCATACTACCAGCAGATAAAGGCAGAATGACGGTCATCCAAGAGAAATCTGATTGCATCCAAAAAGCACAACAACTACTTGAAGTTTCCAACACCTACCAAAAGAGGGAGTTTGACCCCACCCCACAGCTCACCAATAGGATAAATAACACACTAAGGAATCTACAAAAAACGGACAGATAACTAGAGCTGACCTACAAAGAATGAAACCGGAAAGCAACAACACCCCCAGATTCTATGTATTACCTAAAGTACACAAAGCAAACATCCCACTCAGACCCATAGTATCACTACCAGGGACACCATCATACAAACTGGCCAAAGAACTACAACAGAAACTGAAACACTTGGTCAGCGGATCCAAACACTCTATACAATCAACACAGGAATTCTTGGACATCATCAGAAATATACACGTAGACAAAGAAGAAACCATGATATCATTTGACGTGACGGCACTGTTCACTTCGATTGACAAAACCCTAGCCAGAGAAACAATAGCCAACCTACTGGACATACTGAACAGAAAACAGGACGCTGAACCTATCAACAAAGACGACATACTTTAACTACTGGACTTGTGCCTCACAACACACTTCACATTCAACAACCAGATATACGAACAAATCAACGGAACAACCATGGGATCACCAATCTCGGGACTCATAGCAGAGGCAGTTATGCAAAGGTTAGAACAAACAGTCCTACCACAAATTCAACCCAAACTCTGGGTCAGATATGTCGATGACACGTTTGTAATCATTAAAAACACGGAAATAGAAAAAACACACCGGATCATCAATGCCACACTCACAGCAATCCGATTCACGAGAGAAGAAGAAAAGGATAGCCAACTCCCATTCCTAGACGTGATGGTACAGAGAACACCAGACGGAGAATTCACTACAAGAGTATACAGGAAAGCCACACACACAGACCAAGTCCTAAACTACGAAAGTAACCACCCCAACACACACAAACGAAGCTGCATTAGGACACTATTCAAAAGGGCCACAACACACTGCAGTACACCAGGACTGCAAAAAGAAGAAGAGGAACACCTATACAAGGTATTCGCCAAAAACGGATACCCGCGCAACTTCATCAGCAGATGCCTAAGAGAAAGACCACGGAACGAGGACATACCATAACCAAAAGGACTAGCCACACTACCATACATCAGGAGCATCTCGGAACTGACTGCCAGACTACTGAGACCCCTAGGACTCATAACGGCACACAAACCAACAGCCACGCTCAGACAACAACTCACCAGAACGAAGGACCCGATACCCAACATGAGCAAGACGAATGTCGTGTACAAAATACCATGCAAGGACTGCACTAAACACTATATAGGACAAAAAGGAAGACAGCTAGCAATCCGCATACATGAACATCAACTAGCCACGAAACGACACGACCAGCTATCCTTAGTATCCACACACGCAGACAACAAGCAACATGAATTCGACGAGGACAACTCTACTGTCGTGGGGCAAGCCAGACAGAGAACAGTCAGGGAATTCCTAGAGGCATGGCATTCATCCACAAACTCCATCACCAAACACATCGTCCTGGACTCAATATACCAACCACTACAGCGGACAGCTGAAACTGACAACCGGAAGCGGCAGGGACAGACCACTATAAACACCGGAGGAAACATCAAAGAAGCGCTTCGCAGGAGGCTCCTAGCCAGGGGACGAAACGTTTGCAACAAAAACTTCCAGCTCGGCGAATAGAACCACAACAACGATCACCCCAGCTACATATCTTCGCACAAACTTTGTCTAGAATACTTCTGAAGTCACTTCCTGTGATTAATATATTCTTTAATTTATTATGCTAATCATTGTTAACTCACATTCTCACTCTTTGGTGTGTTTTGCTGAAATAAATAGACATATTTTTCAGATATTGTAGTATTTCTATAAATCTCCTGGTCCTGTCCAGATATATTCAGGAACACTGCAGGAGGGCAGAGACGATATAGCGGGGGTCCTGGTTGATATTTTGCATCATCGGTAGCCAACGGGTGAGGTCCTGGAGGACTGCAGCGTAGCGAATGCTTTGCCCTTATTCAAGAAGGTCTGCAAAGAGACAATTTGGGAACTATAGACCAGTAAACCTAGGATATGAAGCAGTTAAGTTACTTTTGAAGATTCTGAGAGAGAAGGTGACACAAAAACACCAGGCGGGATTATGGACAGTGAGGAAGATTATTAGAAATTTCAGAAATTAGAGCAGTACCTTGATCAGGTGGGAAAGTGGGCCGAGAAATGGCAAATAGAGTTTAATACAGATAAGTGTAAGTTCTTGAATTTTAGAAAGTCAAATCAAGCAAGGGGTTTCATGGTGAATGGCAGGGCCTTAAGGAGTGTAGTGGAACGAAACGACCTTGGAGTTCAAGGGCACGGTTCTCTGTAAGTGGAGTCCCAGGTAGACAAGGCAGTGAAAAAGGAATTTGTCTCACTGGCCTTCATTAGTCAGAGCACCGAGTATCGAAATTAGGGATCTTTGTTGCAGTTATACAAGATGTTGGCGAGGCCATACTTGTAGCATCATGTTCAGTTTTATTCACTTTGCTCTAGAAAGGATGTTATTAAACTGGAAAGAGTGCAGAAGAAATTTACAAGGATGTTGCCAAGACTTAATGGTCTGAGTTATAGAAAGAGGTTGAGCAAGCTAGGAGTTTTGACTTTAAAATGTATGAAATTGAGAGGGATCTGATAGTAGTATATAAGCTCATGGGAAGCATGGATACAGTGAATGCACTCAGTCTTTGTTTTTCCCAGAATTGGGCAATCACGGACTAGAGGGTATCAATTTAAGGTAACAGGGGAAAGGGTAAAAGGAAACCTGAGGGACAATTTCTTTTACACACAGAGTGGTATGCATATGGAATGAGCTGCCAGCAGAAGCGGTTGAGGCAGTTACATTCACAAAATATAAAATAATTTTGGACAAATACATGGATAGGAAATGGTTAGAAGGATACGGGTAAATGGCAGGGAAATGGGGTTAGTATGAATGGACATTTTGTTCGAAATGGATCAGTTTGGGCCGAATGGGCTGTCTCCATGCTGTAAGACTCTATGAGTCTACCAACCACTGAATTGTACTTCCCCAATTCACTGGATCTAACTTGACCCGCTAGATTCAGGGCTTCCATGATGTTTGACCAGAATGTTCAAACATTCCATATTGTAAGCAGACGCCGTGTAAAATACAACATGTTAATGTCACTATTCCTTCAAAGCTGCTTCAGAGCAAGGTCAGTAATTAGTCCTTCTGACCACACAAAATCAAATCTGAAATAATCCGCTCTCTAGTTTGGTTCATAACATAAACCTCAACCTACCTGATATAAACTTACAGAATTTATTTTTCACAACATTAGCAGTCACTTAATTAACGCAGTTTTGATGCAACTTGACATCATCCATTATTACTGCAGAACCCATGAGTATTTGTTACTCATTCACAGGATAAGGGCTTCTCTGGATAACCAGCATTTATTGGCTATGCCAGAGGGCAGTTAAGTTTCAACAGCGCTGCCTTGGATCTGGAGTGACATGCAGGCCAGACCAGGTAAGAACAGCCTTTTCCTCCTCTAAAGGTCATCAGTGAACCAGATGAGTTTTTCCAACAATCAACAATGGATTCTTGATCGTCATAAACCCTCGATTCCAGATACTTATTGAATTCAAATTCCACAATCTGCCATGGCAGGATTTGACTCCATATCCCCAGAACATTACCTGGGTCTCTGGGTTAAGATCTTCTAGGAGAAAGTGAGGACTGCAGATGCTGGAGATCAGAGCTGAAAATGTGTTGCTGGAAACGTGCAGCAGGTTAGGCAGTATCCAAGGAGCAGGAGAATCGACGTTTCGGGCATGAGCCCTTCTTCAGGAATGAGGAGAGTGTGCCAAGCAGGCTAAGATAAAAGGTAGGGAGGAGGGACTTGGGGGAGGGGCGTTGGAAATGTGATAGGTGGAAGGAGGTGTTAAGGTGAGGGTGATAAGGTGAGGGTGATAGGCCGGAGTGGGGGTGGGGGCGGAGAGGTCAGGAAGAAGATTGCAGGTTAGGAAGGTGGTGCTGAGTTCGAGGGTTGGGACTGAGACAAGGTGGAGGGAGGGGAAATGAGGAAACTGGAGAAATCAGAGTTCATCCCTTGTGGTTGGAGGGTTCCTAGGCGGAAGATGAGGCGCTCTTCCTCCAGCCGTCATGTTGCTATGGTCTGGCGATGGAGGAGTGCAAGGACCTGCATGTCCTTGGTGGAGTGGGAGGGGTAGTTGAAGTGTTGAGCCACGGGGCGGTTGGGTTGGTTGGTCCAGGTGTCCCAGAGGTGTTCTCTGAAATGTTCCGCAAGTTGGCGGCCTGTCTCCCCAATATAGAGGAGGCCACATCGGGTGCAGCGGATGAAGTAAATGATGTGCGTGGAGGTGCAGGTGAATTTATTGCGGATATAGAAGGATCCCTTGAGGAAAGTAAGGGGGGAGGTGTGGGCGCAGGTTTTGCATTTCTTGCGGTTGCAGGGAAACGTGCCGCGAGTGGAGATTGGGGGTGTGTGGACCTGACAAGGGAGTCACGGAGCGAGTGGTCTTCAGATTAACTTGCTCAGCACAAACATCTTCAGCTCCTTCGTCAACGTCTATGTGCCCTCATTCCAGGCTACCCCCATCTATCACAAGATCAGAAGCACGGTGATCACTGAAGATCACAAAATATTCAGAACATTTTGATCCCCCTCAGCTCCTGAACCAGTCTGTGTCAATATTCAGCAAGACCCAAACAACATTCACGTTTGTGCTATTAAAGTGTCGGTAACATTCATGCAACAGTGCTGCCAGGCACTGCACATTTCCACAGTTAAAAGAAGAGTTCATTCAGCATCTCGAGCTGGTTACATGGATATGTGGAAACCATTCAGCCCATCGAAATGACTGAACAAGAAGAGGGACAGCCCATTCAATCCTCCTGCCTGTTCCACATGAAGAGGAAGGGTCTGGTCAGTACATTGAGTTGTTAAACAGGAACAAGCAGAGCCCAGTCAGACACCTAAACCTGTTCTATGGAACCAGGAGGTGACCATTCACCCCTCGAGACACTTATACAGGAACAGGAGGGTGTCATTGATGCTCCAACCTGGAAAACGAATGGAGCAGAGATTGCACTCATAGACTGCTCACAATGTTCCTCGTGGCTCCATTGCCTGTGGAACAAATGATACTTTAACGTCTTTTACCGGCAGTGAGGAAGGAAGCCAAATGTTTTGTGCCAAGCCTCAAGGAGGCATCTTCCATCTCCAAGAAGACAGACCCATGTTCTCCGTGGGGGTCAGAAGCTGCTGGGGATAGTTAACTGTTTTACAATGAAGCTATTGTGGCTCCTGTCGCGATGGTGGATAACGTGCAGTTATGTCTATAGTTCTGGTTGCCACATTATAAGAAGGATGTGGATGTGTTGGACAAGGTGAAGAGGAGATTTGCTAGGATGTAGCCTGGTATGCAGGAAAGGTCTTACAGGAAAGGCTGAAGGACTTGAGGCTGTTTTCATTAAAGAGAAGAAGGTCGAGAGACATGCAAGATGATCAGAGGATTAGATATTTTGGAAAGTGAAAGGCTTTTTCCTCGGATGATGAAGGCTAGCGTGAGGGGATGTAGTTTTAAATTGAGGGGTGTCTGCCCAACAATAGTAGACTCACCACATTTAAGGCCATTTAAATGAGCATTGAATAAACATAAGGATGAAAATATAATAGTATAAGTTAGATGGGCTTCAGATTGTTTCACAGGTCGGTGCAACATTGAGATCCGAAGGACCTGTACTGTGCTGTAATGTTCTGTGTTCACGGACCTACAATGGGCTGAATAGCTTCCTTCTATGATGTAACACTTCTGAGGTACTCTGACCCACAATAAAAGCTTTAGTTGCCCGGAGAGACAAGTTGGTCCAGTCAAGGACACACACTGCACAAACATTCATCATCTCTTCCTGTTCTCTGATATGCAGCGGCCTCAAAATATCTGCCCAAACAAAATAGATTGATTCAAATTCAAGCAGTCAGGAGGACGTTCACCCGAGGGGATTTCCATCGGAGGATTTAATGAATAATAAGATTTCACAATAACACAAATAATAAAACAATATCACAACAGCACAATAATTTTCAGCAGAGTAAAACTTACAGTTCCAAATAATTCCAAGTTCAACATTGTGTTCCGTTTTGCTCACTTTGCTATAGGAAGGATGTTATTAAACTATAACTTTACAAGGTTGTTGCCAGGACTTCAGAGTCTGAATCATAGGCAGAGGTTGGATAAGCTGGGACATTTCTCTTTAGAGCACAGGAGACTGAGGGGGGCACGAAGTGCTTCGACACGCTAGTCATGGCCCACATCAGTTCCAGTCTCCTCGATCCCCTCCAATTTTGGAATGGGTCCATAGTGGGTATAATATCCCTAGAACATCTGGACAACAAGGACACGTACGTCAGTTTCCTGCTCATTGATTATAGCTCCACTTTCAACACCATTATTCCCTCAGACTGATCACAAAACTCCGTAACCTCAGACTCGGCTCCACCCTCTGCAACTGGATCCTCAGCTTTCTGACCCATAGTTCCCAATCAGAGAAGATAGGTAACTGTGCCTCTTCAACAATAAGATTCAACATTGAAATTCCAATGGATGTGTCCTCAGCCCCCTACTACACTCCTTGTACACCCATGACTATATTGACAAATTCAGAACTAACGCCATCTGCATGTTCATTGATGACACCATCGTAATAGAACAGATATGTAATGATGGCAAGTCAACATACAGAACGGAAATACAGGGCTTGGTGATGTAATGAACTGAGACTAACCTTTCTTTCAACGTCGGCAGAACTAACCAACTGATCAATGACTTCAGAAAGAAAGGAGGAGGATATGCCACCATTTACATCAATGGAACTTTAGTTGAAATGGTGGAGAGCATTAAGTTCCTTTGGAGTGTCGAGATGGTACAGAAACATCTTATTTCTCTGGCAGCTCTGGACATTTGGCATGTCTCCCGGTCCCTCACCGGTTTCTACAAATGCACCACTGAGAGCAAACCATCCTGGTGCATAAAGGCCTGGCGTGGCAATAGCCCTACCCAGGACAGTAAGAGAAATGACAGAAGGTTGTGTGCACGGCTCATGCCATTACGGAAGCCAACCTCCCGTCCATTGACTCCATTTACATGGCTCGCTGCTGCAGAAGGGCTGATAACATTATCAACGATCCATTGCACCCTGGATCTCCTAACATCTCTTCCATCAGGCAGACAATACAGAAACTTGAACACACAAACCTGACAGCTTCTTCCCAGCCATTATTATACTAAGGAATGGACTCTCTAACTTCAAATAATGCTGATCTTGCTCACGTTGATCTTGGCTATTGCATGCCCTTTGTGTGCAGCCTGTATGCCTCAGTCTAAATTTTGCCTTTCCGCTCTGATCTGTATGTCCTTGCTTACTGTAGGATCGAGATTCCCCAGCTAGGGACATAGACTCCGGAGGCAGACAGGACACAGGCACGGAATGGACTTTAATTAAAGCAAATACCGGTAAATGCAGGGAGAGTACCAACGGATCTTCCTCGAATCTGGTTTTGACAGAGAAGACAATCGTTTCCTTAATCCTCAGCTCAGCAAAGCAGAGAGATCAATGATACAGTACAATTTTACAGCAAAAAGACAGTATTTTTATACGTTCTGTGTTGCAATGATGGTACACAGCCTTGTCAGTGTCCCCTCCACTCCCCTTCTGCAGAACCAATCTTGTAAAACAACTGGTCAATGATGGACACTCGCATGGACAGCCCTAAGTTGTTATTTGTTTCGGATGTTTAACGATTTTTGTTATCTGTCGGCCTTAGGATCTTTCTATCTTGCAATCCCAAATTAGTAGCTGTGCTCTTTTTAGTGATGCCCTGCATTTTTTATCTTGAAGGATTGCATGAATTCTACTCTCCATTGAGCAGGTTATCTCTTAATAAATTCCTTTATCACATTTTACATTAAAAAGTTGATTCTGTTACAAAACACGTATTATTATTATTATTATTATTATTATTATTATTATTATTATTATTATTATTTCCACTGTTAATAATTTTTCAGCTAATTAGACATGACATGCCAGGCATCCCATTAAGGTTTGATAATTCCGTTCAAATCTGTCTCCACGATTATTTGCCAAATCTTTAATTAGAACTTATTGCGATTGCAAATCGTTTCAAAGGCACAGCTAGCTTCTTAAACATAAGTTGAGTAGCTGGTTTTGTGGTTGAACACCACCCTAATGAGATCAGAATAAATTACTTTTTGTCATGATTCTTCAAAGTGTTTGTGCTACAATTTCAATACTTCGTCTGTGTTCTGTTACAAATCATCATTTTCAAAAAAATGAACCTTCTTTATCACAATATTAGCATTTTCCAGAATCTTGGGAATCAGGTTATCCTTTCTTTTGTTTGGAATAATTCTCTTCTCAAAGGCTTTTTTTCACTTATGCTGAAGCAATCTAATTTAAATTCTGGCTATTTTGTGGCTCTTCAAATACAGGCAGTTGAAGTAGAGTTTTAAATTTCGGCCACTCCATGTTTCTAAAAAATAGTCTGCTCCAACTCTCACTACGCTCTGTCAGAACTGTGTATAAACAAAGAGCTTCACTCTGCTTAGATACATGCGACTATAAATCCTATCAAATCAAATTAAAGCAAATCATATGATCGAGAGGGAGAAATTCTCACAAGGTCAACAGACCCAGATCCAAGCTCTGCCACATCCAGCCAAAAATTGTGATAGACAATGAAACAACCAACTGGTGGAGAGGGCTCCATAATTATCCATACACTATCAATGTATTCAGCTCTGCATGTCAGTGTAAAAAACAAGGAAATAGTATCTGTACCATCCTCAGCCAGGAATGTTGAGTCGATGATGGAACTCACCGTCATCATGATGCCCACAGGATCACAGATGCCAGTCTTCAACCAATTCGATTCACTGCATGTGACGTGAAGAAACAGCTGAACACAGTAGATACGACAAAGGCAATGGGCCCTGACCCCATTCCTGCAATAGGACAGAAGACTTGTGCTGCACAACAAGCCGTGTCCCTGGGGAAGCTGTTTCATTCCAGCTCCAACTCTGACATCTCCCTGGCAATGTGGGAAATTATTCAATTAAGTCCAGTTTCTAAAAGGGGAATAATTACAATCTGACTAATTACCACCTCATCAGTCCTATCACGACAATCAAATTGGTGCGAGTTCTTTTTGACAGAACTGCCAAGCAGCACAGAGGTAACCAGCTCAGTGTGGTTTCCGATCAGTCTCCATGTGGAGATGGTACTGTTGTGGAAATATCATTGGATTACTAATCCAGACCAGGCTAATACTCTGGCAGCTGGTGGAAGATAAAAACTATTAATAAAATATCGAGATCTCAAATCTGGTGTGAGTAACAGTGACCTTGAAGCCAATGTGGATTGTACACACCAATGTGCTTCCCCGATGTACTTTCAGGAAGCAAATCTCCTGTGCTTTCCTGGTCTGGCCTAAAAGTGACTCCAGACACACAGACATGTGATAAACTCTTGAATAGTCCCTGAAACGGCCACGCAAGACACTCAAATGTACCAAACTGCTCCGAGGTATTAAAGGATAAACCCGTATCGAACACCAGGCCCCAGACTCCGTATCGGAAAAAGGAATGGGAAACACAGTCCTGTCGACCCTGCAGAGACCTCCTTCCTAACATCTGAGAACTTGTGCCAACATCTACAGAGCTTTCCCACAGACAGCACAGAAACATAGGCAGTGGAGTAGGCCATACAGTACATTAAGCCTACTCCATTCTAGTTCATGTCTGAACATCTCCTCAATGCACTTTCCCCACGCACTGTACTCATCCCGTAATGTGATTAACCTTGTGAAACTATAAGATGGCACTGCAATAGTCCCTTTGGTCTGTCGAGTTTGCTAACCAATTCAATATAATGATGGCTGACCCTTTATTTCCTGCTCTCTCCCCCAGCCCTTCAGTGTCCAGACATCCTTATTAGTCTTTAGTGCCTTGTCTTCTACAACCTTACATGGAGAGAATTCCCCAGGTTCACCAGTTTCTGAGTGCACACTTTTATTCTCGTATCAATGCAGTGTGACCTGCCTGTACCTCATACCGTGGCCCCTTGTTTTAGAAGTCCCAGCCAGGGGAATTATCATCCCTGCTTCAAAACTGTCTCGCCCTGTCAGTGTTTTATATATTTCAATGATATCTCCACTCACTTTCCTAAACCCCTTGGAATACAGGCTCAGTGGCCCCAAACCTTGCCCCCGCAACAAATCTGTCATTCCAGAGATCAGTCTGGACATTTTTCACTGCTCTCCCTAAATGTCAGGTTTGTCGTTTATTAGGTAAGGAGACCAAATCTGCACACAATACTTCATAATGTTCGAGGTGGGGTCTCACCAAGGCCCTGTCCATCTGCAGTAAGGCACCCTTCCTCCTGGACTCAAATCCTCCTGATATGAAGGTGATCACACCATTTTCCTTCCTAACTGCTTTCTGTTCCTGCAATATTGCTTTCAGTGACTGGTTTACAGGGAGATCCCAGATCCTTTTCAATGTTACAGCTCCCCACTTGTTGGGTCTATGTACACTGGTCTGTGTGCCAATGTATTCCCAGTATTGGATCCTTTCTACAGAACTCACTGCCCTGCATGGAACTCGGAGGTCTGTCCAAACAAAAACAAAACAAAGCGAGTGTAGTTCCCTATATAGATCGAACACTCCTTTTCCAAATGTTCAGCTGATATTCTATTGTTCCCAACAAAGTAGTCAACATCATATCTATCCACACTGCTCTTTATCTGCCCCTTATTTACTCATTCACTCCATTTGTCTTAACCACCTTGAACTTTTGTTTCACATCCTCCTCGCTTTTCGAAATCCTAGTTTCCCTCAGCAGACTTTGAAACTTTGCATTTGATTCCCTCAACCAGGTGTTTGAGATGTATTGTGAATATCTGAGGCCCAAGCACCAATCATTGCGATGCCACACGAGCCTTCCAAACTGAAAACCATTCATTTATTCCTACTCACTGTTTCCTGTCAGCTGTCCCATTGTAACAACATGTCCACATATTATCACCTATCCCATGTGCTTTTACTTTGCACACGATGCTTGGGACTCTATTAAAACTCTTGCTGAAAATCCAAGTTCAGTGCCTCTATTGCTTTTATTTAATTAATCTACCAGTCAGTTTCACAAATATGTTTCACATTTCATCAATATGCATGCCCATTAAGTTCATTGCAATACTTTCTCCAAATTACTAATTTCATTCCATATCCTTTTCTCATCAGACTCAGGTTTTCTCCTATTGCTGGGAAGGCTTTGTTTATGTTTTTTTCTGTGAATACAGAAGTGAAGTTGTTGTGTCATGTTTCTCTGTTCTCCATTCTCCGTTCCCTGGTTTCAGACTGGAAGGAAGCTGACAAATTGACTAAAAAAAACAGCTGTTGTCTGTTCACCCTGTCCATGTCCCTTGTAATCGTAAACCTGAATTACTTACCCACTCAACTTCCTCTGCTCCAAACTAAACAACCAGAGCTTACCCAGCCTCTCTCCATTAGCTGATATGCTCCATCCCAGGGAACATCCTGGTGAATCTCCTCTGCACCTCATCCAGTAAAATCACATCTTTCCTGTAATTTGGCTCCCAGAACTGCACACAGTATTTAATTTGGCTTTACCAAAGTGCTATATAAAACTCTTACAATGTTTAGGTCAATGAATAAAGGCTTTATCTACGGTCCTGCTTAACTAATCAATGATCACATTCAGTCACATTCAGGGATGTGTTGGGAAGCACCCGCTGAGCTTCCTAGTGTGCTGCCATTCATTGAGTACTCCCCTGTCTGTTTCCTTCTTCCAAAGTGCATCACCTCATATTTATCAGGGTTACATTCCAACTGCCATTGACCTGCCCATCTGACCATTCCATGTATATCTTCCTGTAACATAAGATCTCCCACCTCACTGCCAAACACCCGACCAATCTTTATGTCAAACACAAACTTGCTTATCACACCCCCCTACCCACTTCACATTCAAAACACTTATGAATACCACAAATAATAAGTGACACAGCACTGATCTCTGCGAAACACCAGGGGACATTAGTCACCAGTCACACAAACAGCCTTCTCCCACGAAGTTGATTTTGGATGCAACTTGGTAAGACACTAATAGGTCCTAACTGTTCACTGGTTATTCTGTTCCACTTGAGGTACCTGTAGAATATCTGAGGATTCTCCCTAATGTTGCCCTGCCAGCAGGTTTCCATGCACCTGTGTTAGTCAGTCCCCTCCGAGTGAAGAATTTCCTCCTTATTACTGTCTTAAATGGCCTGTCACTTATCCTGCCATTATTTGCCTTAAGTTCAGAGTAGACAGCCAGAGAAACATCCTGTTTACTTGCACCTTGTCAGATGTTTCGTGGATTTTCTAAATTTCACTGTTCTTTGAAACTGGAGAGGTCACAAGACAAGTCTCCCCATCAGAAAATCTTGTCATATGAGAGATTAATCTGGAGAATGTCCATTGCAAGTCCTCTGTGATCGGTATACTCTATCTTAGATTGGGTTACCAACGCTGTACACAATACTCGAGGTACTCTCTCACCAACACTCTATTCAACTGCTTCGTGATGTCTTTACATTTATATTCAGATTCCCTTAAACAAGCTCCAACCTAACTTTAACTTTCCAATTACATGTATTCCTCCAAATACTATTCACGTTAATTGCATTTGCGAACTCACTATGCGATTTCTCACAGAAAGACTTCAAAAAATCCAAACACACCACTTCCCCTTGTTGTCCATTGTTTATGCTGCAAGAACAAAAAAACTCAAATGGGAATTCTCTTCGCCAGAAGTTTCATCCCAAAATGGCAGCTCAACGTCACCACTTCCATCGTAATAATAAATGTTGGTCTATCAACAATAGCCACATTCCATGAACAAATCCAAAATTAAAAACTGCAGCAGAATTAATTGGATAGGAACAAGGCTGATAGATAAATGCATGTTGCCTTCCAGAATTGTGCTGCCTGTGTACTTTGACTTTGCGTAGTTTCCTAGTATTGTTTAGGTATTTGCATTTATTCAAATTTGAGTTTATTCAACATTTGACAGACGCAAATGGAGGAAAATTGTGGACCGACAGCAAAGTGCTGCGGAGACCACAATCAGATCAGTTATGATCTTACTGTCTGGTCGAGCAATGACAACGTGTGTAATGACCCACTTCTGCTCCTCAGTCCTATGTTCCTATGTTCCATTCAGTCCTTACAAGCACCTGAACAGGAGCCGATAGAGACCACTTGCTCCAAATACCTGGTCCGCAGTAACACAGGATACCATTCAGTCCCTCAACACTGTGTGGTTTGGTGTGGGTTGGAAAATGTGATGGGAAATTCAGGCTGGTTATGAAAGAGGCCTCGCATCTCTACAGAGTGTCTCCTCTCTGCCACTGGGGTTTCATTTGTTGGTCATGTTGTAGACCCAGATTCACTGTGAATATTTGGCCCATATCTCTCCCAGAGATGGCTCACAGAATACATGTCTCTCACTGTCCTCAACATTCAATAACAGCGCTTCCAGGAAAATTACCATCATTCACTTTCCAAAGACAGAATATGAGAACATAAGAAACAGGAATAGGTAATTCGGATGCTCACGCCATTGTATGCGATCATGTCTGACCTACTGTTGGCATTAACTCATTTTAATGCCCAATTCTTCAAACCTCTCAGCTCTCCGACAGGTCAAAAGTCCATCTATCTCCTCTTTAAATACTTGCAGTGATCTCGCCCCCATAATTTTCTAGACCTGAGAATTGCTGACATGCACTACCCTCTGTGAGAAGAAAACATTCTCCACACAGACACCATCCTCTTAACATTAACAAAAGGGGTTAACTGATCTGCTCAGGTATGAGGGATTAACCCGGGTATCAAAGCAGGATATGATTGAAGATTTTATCCTCAGAGGCATTTAAATATCCAGACTCATGCATCCTGACTAAAATTAAAAAAAATTCAAGCCATGGAATTTATCACCTTCTCAGTGTCTGTGTAGAACATAACGAGTGATTGTCCATCACCGTCAAGTTTCAATGTAATGACATCTTATTCTCTGGCAATGCTACAGATTAACCTTCACTCACTCCTCTTTTACCATCAGCCCAGGGATTACCCTGGTGTACTTCCTTTACACTGTCTCTGTTGCAATGAGATCATTCCTTTTAAAGGAGTGAAAATCTATTCACAGTATCCCAAATACAGCCTCAAAAACAATCTCAGCGATGATCACAATAATTCCTTTCCCTCACTTACCGGTCTCCGTATCTTTATTATGACATAAAACCCATACCTTCTCTATGCACTGCCACTGATGTGGAATTTAAAAGTTCCTTACATCTGTATGTCAGCATCAGTAAAGCCAGCACCAGAGATGCCGGTGTAGATGAACATCACTGTTGGGGAGAGACTCAGAAAGATTGCACTTGAAGTAGGGAATGGTCACCTCCATGAATGGAAATGAAGTGTAGGAATAAGGAAAACAGGCAGACGTAGTGAGCTAACTTTACTTTTGTTATTTCCTCACGGGATGTGGGCAGCCCTGACCAGACCAGCATGTTATATGGATCTTGAACTAAGTGACTGGTTCAGCTGTTCCACAGGACAGTAAAGAGTAAAACACATTGCTGTGAGTTTGCACAGATCTCACTGCGGAAGGATAACCTATTGATTTCTTTGAAGGACATGATGCAAGCAGATGGGCTTTTTCTCACAAATGATGATAGCTTCATTTCAATTACATCAATTTCCTTCATGAGATATCAACAGATTATTATTCTGTGCCTCTAGATTATGTGCAATGTCTTCAGCAGCATGCAGTGCCTGCCTGTCTGACGGATTCTGTGCAGTGAACAAGTTCAACATACTCAAGCGCAGTTATTCTGTAATTAACGTGGTCAGAAGGGACTGGTAACATGCGTTCAGATTTAACAAAGGCACAATTGATGGTTTATTCAGAAGATGCACTGAGGTGGAGGAGGAGACGGGGATATCATGATGGTGGTATTGGACAGGTTCGTGAATGGGGAGGATTTGGAAATGTAGATCTGTGCAGGGCTAGAAGGATTACAGAGTTTGAGAACAGTCTGGTTTCTCCTCGCATACTGGTGACTTTTTTGTCATGAGTAATTTGCTCGTTATAATTTGTGTGAAATGGAATATTTCATTAGAAGTGAAAATGTTGACGTCCATCTTTCTAAATTTTAAATAATATGGGCAGCAATTCAGTTTAACCTGGCTTTATGAGCAGATAGAATGACTTACCAGGAACACCAACTATAGCGAGGATGGGATAGTAACCAGCTTGAATAACAAGCAGAAAATTATAGATCCACCAAGCTAATGATATCCCAGGCAGGCAAATGCAGTAAAGACCATAGGACAAACTCCTCTCCATTGTTGGAACATACCACTCTAAAGTTTTCAGATTCTGAACCATTGTTGGAACATTCCAGTCTAATGTTCTCAGATTATGATCTCTCCTCCCACTCTCTCTGGAGCAGCTGATCCCTGTTAGTGCTGTCGGTGAACTCCTGCTCATACTATGGGATAATTCATTAAACCGAATCCTTAATTAATAGAAGAGGGAAATCCTCCTGTGACACAGTTAGGATCCATGGAGTCTGACATCAATAACATTCGCTGAACTAATAGTTCCATTGAACCCGTTTCAATTCAAAACTATCTTAGCAAAATTCAAAATAACGATTAATATTGACACATTGTGATAGGAATATGTGAGGGTGACTGAGGAAACGAATGTTGGGGCTTATAGGGTAATTCAATTCAATCTGCCTTGGATATGGGAGTAATACTGAAAATTTATCGGAACGTGAATATGCTTCCCTGTTTATAAATGGAAGCATACATCCTGTAAATGCTGCTCAGACATTAAAATATCAATAAAACATTCAGAGAACTTCTATCATCCATGATCTTGAAGAAAATGTCCCTTAGACTATGTACATTTACAACAGACAACGACATTATGTTAACAGCGAATTGTACCTAAGAGACAATCGGGATTGCAGATGCTGGAGAATTCAGTGTAGATAAAGTGTGGTGGTGGAAAAGGCACGGCTGGTCAGCCAACAGCCAAGGAGCAAGAGAGTCAACGTTTCAGTCAGGACCCTTCTTCATTACTCTGGAGAGGGAAGAGGGCTGACAGAAAATGGGTGGTGAGGTGAGGCTGTAGAAAGGTAGGCGATACCTGAATGAAGGTCGGAGGTGATAGTGATACGTCGATGGGGAGTGTGGAGCGGTCTGCTGGAAGGAACATGGACAGGTAGGTCCCCTCGAGAGGGCGGATCTGAGTTGGAGTGTTGTATTTGGGATCTGGGTGGGTGAGGCTGGTTTGGAAACTGGTCAATTCAATGTTCATGCCTTGTGCTTGTAGGCTCCCGAGGCAGAAGATGAAGTGTTCATCGTAACAACCTGGTAAATTTCTTCCCAACCTTCTCCAGCTTAATAATATCACTAATATAAAATAACGACTATAATTGGACACAGCACAACAGAAGAGGCTTCATCAAGGTCCTGCACAACCCGAGCATGACTTCTCAACTTCGAATCTCAAAGGTCTGAGCAATGAAGTAACCTTAAACACCCTGCAGCACAAACTTCAAAGAATTATACCTGCGCCCCTGGTCCCTCTTTTCTCCATAACTACCAAAACCCAACATTAATTGTACAAGCACTCCCCTTGTTTGATTTATCAAAATTCAATACCTCGCATGTATCCAAGTTAAACTCCATCTGCCACACATCAGCCCCGTGAGTGATATTACGACCCCCTCTACATTCCCCCTTCGGATGAAAACGACACTCCCCGATCCAGTAGGTCCACAAACAACAGCCTTGACTTTCCCAAAGACGCAGAACTTGGATTTCCTTGCATGAGCAGAGGAAGGAGTAGGTAAGGAGAAGCTGGATAGTGATCTTGTATGACTTCGTGATTTTAGGAAGAGGAAAGCCACATGTTAGAGATTTGAAATAGTGACCGGTGTTTTGGACCCATAATTGTGCTCCTTCCTCATCTCTGGTGTTCAGTATTGATATCTACTCGAGAAACGTCATAGTGTGGAGTGTGTTTGCAGATTTCTTTCCCTGATATAGCAGACGACTGATAACAGCCATTTAAAAGGAAATCATAGCCAAGCAATTAAAGATGTTCATAGTTTATCTCAACGGCACAGCGAATGCACTCAACATCCTATATTTGAGGCTAATAACCTTGTACTTTTTTTCAACGAGAAATGTCCCCTGTATAATTTGGTAATGTTAACCAGAATTTAATAAACCGATCTCCTTAAAAAGACCCAAAATCTGGGCATGGTTTAGGCCTTGTGTACTGGGTAGTGCCCACGTTTCTGAGCCGAAACTATGGATTCAATTCCAGTTCATGAACGTGCGGTACTGCCCCTATCTCTGGAGAAGGTGGTGTGTATTCATGTCCTGTGGAAGTGTGTCACAGCATGTTAAAACAGGCTGAAGAACAAACACACTGGAGCATCATGATGAAGCTTTAGGGGCTAATGCTGAATGATGGTAGTGGCCCTATCACTGTGCCAAAAATTCCCGTTTCAAATCCCACAGATCTGTTTCATAATCTGGCTGAACACGATTTTTTGGAATCGTGCCTTGATGGAGAAGGAAGAGGTGCGACTACTGAATTTGAGAATTTAGACCCAGGATGACTGTTAGCACAGCCAACCGTCTTGATTGGAGTCACATTTTCACTTTCTAGAGGTTTATAAAATTATGAAGGGCATGGATAGGTTGAGTGGTAAAGGCTCCTTCCCCCCAAGGTAGGAGAGTCTAAAACTAGAAGGCATAGGTTTAAGGTGGAAAGAGAAATATTTGAAAGACAATGAAGAAAAAGTTTTTTTCCTGCAGAGGGTGGTGCTTCTATGGAATAAGCTGCCAGAGAAACTGGTGGAAGCTGGAACAATTACAGCATTTAAAAGGCTTTATGATTAGTGGGAAATGGGCCAAATGCTGGCAAATGGGCGTGGATTAATTTAGAATAATCGGATGGCATGAACGAGTTGAAGGGTCTGTCTCCCTGTTGTACATCTCTATGAATCATTGATTTAATTAATGAAGGTCTCTTTGTAATCTTCAGCTGTTCACCATTATACAAACACTGTCCACTGTACACCAAAACTTGATGTAATCGGCAAATTTGCGAAATATACCTTCTATAACTCTCATCTGAATCATTTATATAAATGACAAACAAAAGTGGACCAACAATTGTGCCTCTGAGATACAGACAGGGGAGGGCACAGCATCTGCAATGAGACACAGCCAGGTGGAGGGCAGAACGTCAGCAATGGGACACAGACGGGGAGAGGGCAGAGCATCTGCAATGGGATACAGACAGGGAAGGCATAGCGTCTACAGTGGAATACAGGCAGGGAGAGGGCAGACCGTCTACAATCGGATACAGACAGGGGAGGGCAGAGCGTCTGCAATGGGACACAGACAAGGCGAGGACAGAGCGTCTGCAATGGGATACAGACGAGGGAGGGCAGAGCATGTGCAATGGGGCATTAACAGGGGAGGGGCAGAGCTTGTGTAATGGGACACAGACAGGGGGAAGGCAGAGCGTCTGCAATGGGATACAGACAGGGGGAGGGCAGAGCGTCTGCAATGGGACACAGACGGGGAGGGCAGAGCGTCTGCAGTGGAATAGAGACAGATGGAGGGCAAAGCGTCTGCAATGGGACACAGAATGGGGAGGGCAGAGCATCTGCAATGGGATTCAGACAGGGGAGGGAAGAGCGTCTGCAATGGGATAGAGACAGGGGGAGGGCAGAGCGTCTGCAATGGAATGCAGACAGGGTAGGAGCAGAGAATCAAGCAATGGCATATAGATAGAGGACAGTTTTGAGCAAACCTTCAGCAGAAAAAAAAAACATTTCTGTGATGGGAATTTTCTGTTTTGGGGAAAAGACAAAACAGCAGAAAATTGTTTAAATGCAAGGAGAATGCAGAACTGAGTGGTACAGAGGGATCTGTGTGTCTTAGTACATGAATCACATCAAATAACTCTGAAGATGCAGCTGGTGATTTGGAAGTAAATGGAATTATTCTGTTTCGTGTAAGGGGTGTTGTGTTTGATCTTAGCGATTTTTTTTGCATCAGTACAGGGCATTGCTGACATCACATCTGATGTATTATGTGTCGTTATAATTGTCTTAACTGATAAAAACAAAATTGCTTTCGAAACGTTTCAAAGATTTTTCTCTTTACTCATTCTTGGGATGAAGGCATTATGTGACGAAAAAGGAACAGTTCGACCTGAGAATCAGATATGTTTTATTGACCGTATAACATCTTGAGAAGAGTGTAGTTGGTGAATACCAGATGGATACTTCTTCTTATGTGGGAGAATAAAATTGGGGAAATAATTTAACAACAAGACAGGTTCAAAGAAAAAGTCATTGGACCGAAAGATTGAACTCTGATTTCTCTTCATATCTGATGCCAGACAGGCATAGCTTTTCCAGCAATTTCTGCATTTGTTTAAGAATAAAACATCTTCATCTTAACACAGATATTGTGAAGTCTTCAAACGCTTATGTTTACATTATGCAGGCACATATTAACACATCTTCAAAACAAGTGGCACGGTGGCACAGTGGTTAGCAGTGCTGTCTTACAGCTAGAGACCCGGGTTCAATTCCCGACTCAGGCAACTGACTGTGTGGAATTTGCACGTTCTCCCTATGTCTACGTGGGTTTCCTCCCACAGTCCAAAGATGTGCAGGTCAGGTGAATTGGCCATGCCAAATTGCCCGTAGTGTTAGGTAGGTGGGTAAATGTAGGGGAATGGGTTGCGCTTAGGTGGGTCGGTGTGGACTGGTTGGGCTGAAGGGCCTTTTTCCACACTGTAAGTAATCTAAGTAGAGCCATTTATTGTTAATGAATTGATTCGGTGTATAACAACAGCAATAACGCACTGCCCTCGAGTTGAGAATGTGATGGAGTCATATAGTCCGGACAATATTCAAGGAGAGCTCACATGGTCCCGTTTGGGACCTGATAACGTTACTGATTTAACTTACAGATAGAAAAATGTAGCCTATCTGTGAAGGAGCAGCCTATTGCTCCTTTTCTGTTTCCCTGCCGCTCAACACAGCACTGTGTGGGAGTAAGAAAAAAAACTAGTCGTCCTTTCCACTCATGGAGGATTCCTGATGATGATTCATTGGAATCTCCCCACTGCCTGAAGCAAAGCAATTCAGCCAAATGCAACTGTTTCAGGAAGAAATCCCATTGTCAGAAGGTTATGCAAGACGAATAACTTCAGAAGTAATTATTCAGACTCGATATGTGAGGGGATCAGACAAGAGATTCTGTGGCTGCAAACATGACTCCAAGATGATGTATAGCCTCCTACGTGCCAGGGTCCAGGATGTCTCAGAGCGGCTGCAGAACGTTCTCACCGCGGTGGGGGGAGCAGCCTGAAGTCATTGTGCACATTGGTACAAATGACACAGGTAGAAGTAGCGATGAGGTCATGCAGAGTGATTATAGAGAGTTAGGAAAAAGGGTAAAATACAGAACCATGACAGTGGTAATATCCGGTTTACTTCCAGTGCTCCATGCTAGTGAGGGTAAGAACAGGAGGACATGAATGCGTGGCTACATAATTGGTTCAGGTGGTAGGGATTCAGAGTTTTCGATCACTCAGATCTTTTATGGGGCAGAGGTGACCTGTTCAGGAAGGACGGGTTGTACCTGAATTGCAAGGGGACTAATATCCTGCCAGGCAGGTTTGCTAGTGCTACAAGGGAGTGTTTCAACTAGATTGGCTGGCGTGAGGGACGGCGTGGGATCCTCAACAACAGGGTTGCAAGTGCGAGGCTGGAAGGAGATTGCGTAATCACAAACAGTAAAGTGCAGAGATAGGTTAGTCAGGAACACGACAGGGAGCAAGGAATGCTTGTTGGATGAAATTGCATCTGTTTCAGTGTAAGATGGCTGACAGGTAAGGCCGATGAACTCAGTGCGTGGATAGGTACGTGGGACTGAGATATTATAGCCATTACAGAAACATGGCTAAGCGAGGGACAGGACTGGCAGCTTAATGTACCAGGTGCTTTATTAAGACAGAGATGGTGGAAGGAGATGTGGGGAGTTTCATTTTTGATAAAGGCGAGGATCACAGCAGTATTCAGAGACAAAATAACTGAAGGAACATCCAGTGAGGATTTGTGGGGGAGCTTAGAAATAAGAAGGGAATGGTGATATTATTTGGGTTGTTCTATAGTCCCTCAAATAGTAAACGAGGAATTAGCGGAACAAAAATATGTAGAGCGACTGGGGAGACTTGCAGGGTCAATGGGATTGCCATAGTAAGAGATTTTAATGTTCCTAACATAGACTGGGAATGACATAGAATTAAGGACTGAGATGGGATGCGTCTATTAAGTGTGTTCAGGAAACTTTCCCCAAGCAGTGTGTAGAGGGTGCAACTCGGGAAGGGGTAAAACTTGACCTACTCTAAGAACTAGGGCAGGACAGGTGACTGAGTTGAATGTGGGGGAGC
Source organism: Chiloscyllium plagiosum (assembly GCF_037043375.1). Classification (NCBI taxonomy): domain Eukaryota; kingdom Metazoa; phylum Chordata; class Chondrichthyes; order Orectolobiformes; family Hemiscylliidae; genus Chiloscyllium; species Chiloscyllium plagiosum. The sequence goes on from NW_028270159.1 coordinate 102,557,345, forward strand.
ACTCTGTGACCAGTGACCATAGTTGTATTAGTTTTTAAATAGTTATGGAGAAGGACAAAACTGGTACATATGTTCAAGTTCTAAGTTTGGGCAAGGCCGATTTTGATAGAATGAGACAAGAGCTTGTAGGGGTTGGTTGGAGGAGTTTGTTTGCAGGTGAAGGGACCTCCTGCAAGTCGGAGTCCTTTAAAAGTGAAATGTCTAGAGTTCAAGGTCTATATGTTCCTTTGAGGTAAAAGGCAAGGTTAGCAGGTATAGGGAACCCTGGATGTCAGGACATATTGAGGTTTTGACCAGCAAAAAGGCGGCGTGGCTCAGGTCCATGCAGCTGGGATCGAGGGAATCCCTGGAGGTATATAGGGGGATACAGCGGTTTACTGAAGAAGGAAATAAGGAGGGCGAAAAGGGGGCACAAGATAGCCTTGGCTGAGAAGATTAGGGTGAATTCAAAGAGACTCTTTAAATATATTAAAGTAAAAAGAATAACTAAATGAGAATATGACCCCACAAGGTCCAAAGCAGACATGCATGTCTAGAACCTTAGGAGATTTGCGATATTAACAAGGAATATTTCTCCTCTGAATTTACCGTGGAGAAATACATGAAGACTTGGGAGGTAAACAAATGTCGTGGAGATATCTTGGGTTTAGTCAATATCATAGGAGAGGACGTGTTGAGTGCATTAAAATGTATGAAGTGGATATGTCTCCTGGTCCTAAACAGATGCATCCAAGAACATTGCAAGAGGCTACAGAAGAAACTACGGGGACCTTGTTGATATTTTTGCATCATCGTTAATCACAGGTTAGCTTTCAGAAGATTGGAGGGTAGCAAATGTTGTGCCATTATTCAGGAAGGACAGCAAAGAAAAACCTGGGAACTATAGGACAGGAAGTCTAACATCTGTGGTACGTAAGTTACTTGAGAAGACTCTGAGGGATAAGATATACATGCATTTGGAAAGACTGCGTTTGATTAGAAATTGTTTTTTTTTAAATTCTCTACAGTATGGAAACAGGCCATTTGGCCCAACAAGGCCAAACCGACCCTTCAAACAGTAACCCAGCCAGTCCCATTCCCCTACCCTATATTTGCCCCTGACGAATGCACATAACACTATGGATAACTTAGCACGGCCAATTCACCTAACCTGTACATGTTTGGATTGTGGAAGGAAGATGGAGCACCCGGAGGAAACCCACACAAACACAGGGAGAATGTGCAAACTCCAAATAGAGAGCGACCCGAAGCTTGAATCAAGCCCAGATCCATGGCACTACGAGGCAGCAATGCTAACCACTGAGCCACCATGCTACGCTTGCTTGTTTTCAACACAGTTCAATGACGCAGGTACAAAATCTATTCTGCCCTTCACCCATGATGCAAGTTCCAATACAACATACCATGGACAGTTTATTCTCCACTGAAAATGTCATCTTATTATCATTTATTATTGTTTGTTATTATTAATTTTAATAATTATTATTAATAGTTGTTTTTAGACTGAACAGATTGCATGGCTTTGTGAGTGGGATATCATGACTCACAAATTTGTTTGAGTTCATTGATGAAGTGACCAGTAATGTTGATAAGGGCAGGGCAGTAGATGTAGTCTGTATGGTTTTCAGTAAGGCTTTGACAAGGTTACCATTGATTGGCTGTTCTGGAAGGTTACAATCGCATGAAATCCAGAGGGAGCTGGCAAATTGGATACACAATTGGCTTGATGGTAGTAAGCAGATCGTAATAGTGGAAGGATGCACTTGTACTGGAGGCCTGAGACACGCAACGTTCCTCTGGGATCAGTGCTGGATCCATTGCTGTTTATTATCTATGTCAATGATATTCTTGAGAATGTACAAGGCATGATTAGTCAATTTGAAGATCACACTAAAATGGGTGGTATCGTGGACAGTGAGGAAGTATATCAGAATTTGCAGCAGGACCTTGATCAACTGGAGAAGTGGGCCGAGGAATATTTTTGCAAATTTAGATCAATGGAGGAGTTTCATGGTGAATGGTCGGGCCTTCAGGAGTATAGTTGAGCAGAGGGACCATGAAGTTCAGGCACACCGTTCTCTGAAATAGGAGTCACAGGTGGACATGGCAGTGAAGAAGGCTTTTGGCTCACTGACATTCATCGGTCAGGACATGGAGGAGAAAATTGGGAAGCTATGCGCAGTTATACAGGATGTTGGTGAGGCTGCAGTTGTAGTGTTGTGTTCAGTTTTGGTCACATTGCGATCAGAAGGATGTTTTTAAATTGGAATGTGTGCAGATGGAATTTACAAAGATGTTGCCAGGACTCAACAGTGTGACTTATAGGGAGAGGTGGGACAAGCGAGAACTTTTTTCTTCAGAGCGTAGGAGGCTGAGAGGGATCCAAAAAAGTGCACAAGATTATGACAGGCATGGATAGGGTGAATGGACTCAGCCTATTTTCTCAGAGTTGTGGAATTGAGGGCGAGAGGATTTCAGTTTAAGGTGAGAGGGGAAAGAATAAAAGGGAAACTGATGGAAACTGTTTTACACAGTGAGTGGTACGCAAAGGGAATGATCTGCCAGCGGAAGTGGTTGAAGCATTTATATTAACAATATTTAAATGGCAGTTAGACAAGTACATGGGCAGGAAAGGAAAAGAAGTCTATGGGCCAAGTGGTGGGAAATTGTGTTAGTGTGGATGGACATTTGGGTCAGATGGACCCATTTGGGCCAAGGGCCTCTCTCCATGCTGTAGGACTTGATAACTCTATAAATAGAACAGCATTTGAGTCAAACTCATGTTTTTCCTTTGGTCATGACTTCAAATAATATTTGGACAAAGTTCTGTCAAGTAAACATTGCAGATAGTTTGCTTTTCAGTTTGTTATCAAACGTGTGTGTGCGTGTGTGTGTGTGTGTGTGTCACAATATTTTTGAAAGGGAATTATCAATGTACATATATGCAAATCCTCTTGTCATTCTTGTTTCCATCATAGTTTGAGTAATTTTGCTTTTGTCATAAACATGTTGTTTCAGCAGACTAAAGAAATCTATCTGACTTGTTCCTAACACTGACCCTGACACACTCTGAGAACTATATCCTTGGCCACATCACCATACTAGTTATATTTTTTGTGGCCAGTGGAGGAGTGGGACTAGAAAAGGGAACACCGATCCAAAAGCACATGAAATTATAGACTCAGTAAGGTGAACGTCATTGTAGAGGAGTTTGTTGGATGGGATTCTGAGTGATAGGACTTCCATCCATTTAGAAAGACACGGACTGTTCAGGGAGAGTCAACATGGCTTTGTGTAATGGAAGTCATGTCTCATTAATGTGATTGAGTATTTTGAAGAGGTGACAAAGAATACTGAAGAAGGCACTGTCGTATATATTGTTACAACAGACTTCAACAAGGTGTTTAATAAGGTTCCCCATCGTAGACAGGTTACTGAGGTTAGGTCACAAGGAATCGAGGGAAAGCTAACCAATTGATACAAAATTGTCGTGAAGGTAACGGATTACTTTCTGGAGTGGCGGCCTGTCGCCAGCGGTGTGCTGAAAGAATCAGTGCTGAGCTCATTGCATTTCATCATGGATATAAACGACTTGGATGGGAATATTGGAGGCATGGTTAGTAAGTTTACAGATAACATCAAATTCATGGTGCAGTGGATAGTAAAGAAGATTATCTCAGATTACAACGGCACCTTTGACCATCAAAGGGCCAATGACTGGCAGATAAAGCTTAATTTAGATATTTGTGAGGTTTTGCATTTTGGTAAGTTAAAGCAGTGTCGTGCCCTGTGGAATGTTGCTGAACAAAGTGACCTACGGGTGCAGGTTCATAGTTCCTTGAAAGTGTAGTTGCAGGTAGACAGGGTGGTGAACAATGCAGTTGGCATACTTGCCTAAATCGGTCAGAACATTGAGTATCGAAGTTGGAGTGGCATGTTGCGCTTGCACAGGGACGCTTTTGAGGCCACATTAAGAATACTGCGTAAAATTTGGTTGGCTCTGATAAAGGATTAATGTTGTTAAGCTTGAGAGGGTGCAGAAAAGATTTATAATGTTTTTCTGTAATCTGAAGGTTTCATCAACAGGGAGAGGATGAACACGTTGAGGCTTTTCCTCCTGGACTGTCAGATGCAGAGGGGTGACATGAAAGTGGTTTATAAAATCATATGGGGTATGGATGGCTGAATGGCCAAGGTCTTTTCCAGAGGGTCGGGGAATCCACAAGTAGACGTCATAGGTTGAAGTTGACGGGGGAAAGATTTAGAAGGGACCTTAGGGGTAACTTGTTTCATGCAGAGGGTGGTGCATGTATGGAAAGTGCTGTCAGAGAAAGTGATGGAAGAGCGTACAGTTACATGTTTAAATGTTTCTGGAAAGGTACATCAATTGGAATGGTTCACAGCGATATGAGCTAAATGCTGGCAAGTGGGACTGGATCAAATTGTGATATCTGGTCATCCCGGACAAGCTTGAATAAAGGATCTGTTCCCGCACTGTATGACTCTCTGATTGAATAAAGGACGAGGAAAATTTATAAAAAGGGCCTTTCAAGTGAAAATTCTCTTCCCCAGAAGTTAGAGATGCCTCTCTGATTACAAGAATTCAACGCTGAGTTATTTAAATATTTGACAGAGAAGTGAGTCACGGATAATGGGATACAGATATTAAAGTGAGGCTGGCAACACAACCTGATCACCACAATCTTAGTGCCTGGTGGAAAAAACTGGAAGTATCTCATGAGTCACTCCTGCTCCTCAGTCCCATGTTTCTGTGTTCCATTCAGCCACTAAAACCTGCTAGACAGGAGCAGTTGGAGATCACTTGCTGCTATAAACAGGTGCCAGAAACAGAGGCTACCATTCATTCCCTTAGTACTGTCACATACAGTTTGGCGTGATTTGAAAAATGTAATTGGAAATCCCAGGATGATTATGAAAGAGAACCCTCATCTCTCCTTACAGAGCCCCTCCCTGCAACTTGTGTGTCATTTATTGGTCGTGTTGCAGACCCAGATTCATTGCGAATACAGCCCCCATACCTCAACCAGAGATGGCTCACAAAATTCTCTGGTCTCCCAGGCCACAACATTCAAACAGACCTTCCAGGAAAATAACACCCATTAACTTTCCAATAACAGAATGTGAGAACATCAGAAATAAGAATATGTTGTTCACCCCCCAAGCCTGCCTTGCCCTTCACTCAGATAGTGGCTGATCTGCTCTTAGTCTCAAATCCTCTTGAAAGTCCAAATCTTCATAACTCTCAACTCTCTGACAGGTCAAAATCAGTCTCCAACCTCTCCAAACACATCCATCGAACACAGAACATTGAACAGTACAGCACAGTAGAGGCCCTCGACCCTTGATGCTGTGCCACCCGTTTATCCTACTCTAAGATCAGACTCACCTACATTCTTCCGTGCACTTTCTTCCATGTGCCTATCAAGAGTCTCCCAAGTTTCCCTCACGTATTTGACTCTACACCCACCACTCCCCGTGTGCAAAAACACTACCGTTGACATCTCCACTAAACCTTCCTTTAATTACCTTAAAATTGTGGAGAAAGTGAGGTCTGCAGATGCTGGATCACAAAGTTGAAACTTTATTGCTGGAACAGCACAGCAGGTCAGGCAGCATCCAGGGAACAGGAGATTCGACGTTTCGGGCACAGGCCCTTCTTCAGGAATTGACCTCACTTTCTCCTCGAAGATTTCAGACCTCACTTTCTCCTCGAAGATTTCAGACCTCACTTTCTCCTCGAAGATTTCAACCTACTGCGAATCCTTTTACAAGGATGCCTTCCTTGAAGAAGCTCTCTGCCAGATTCCTGAAGAAGGGCCTGTGCCCGAAACGTCGAATCTCCTGTTCCCTGGATGCTGCCTGACCTGCTGTGCTGTTCCAGCAATAAAGTTTTAACAGATAGACATTTCTGCCCTCGTGGAAAGTCTCTGGCTATTCATTCTCTCTTTGCCTCTCATCACCTTTTTACACCTCTATCAAGTCACCTCTCATTCTGAGAAATGAGAAAAGCCCTATCTCCCTCAACCTTTCTTCATAAGACCTGCCCTCCAGTCCAGGCAGCATTCAGGTAAATTTACTCCTCATCCTTCCTATAATGGAGTGACCAGAAGTGAACAAAATACTCCAGGTGCTGTCTAGCCAGGCTCTACAGAGCTGCAGCATAGCCACACGGCTCTTAAAGTTAATCTCCCTTCTAATGAAGGCTAACACACCATTCGCCTCCTTAACAACCCTATCAATTTAGTTAGCAACTTTGAGGTATTTATGGACATGGACGCCAAAATCCCTCTGTTCTTCCACACTGCCAAGAACCGTGCCCATAACCCTGTATTCTGCAAATTTGAGCCTTCAAAGGGAATTACTTCACGCCTTTCCAGCTTGAATTCCATCTGACACTTCTTAGCCCAGCTCAGCCTTATCTCAATGTCCAGTTGCAACCTACAAAAGCCCTGCAAACACCCATGGATCACTTCACAAACCTACTGGTCATCGGCAAACTTACTAACCCACCCCTCCACTTCCTTATCCAAGTAAGTTATAATAATCACAAAGAGAAGAGATCCCAGAACTGATTCCTGCGGGACACCATTAGTCGCTTTCAGTGATTTAGCTCCCCTAACTCTCTGTGTAAGAGAATTCTTGACATTTACAATCCTCTGTTTGAAGAAAGCATTCTCTGCTTCTACGCCATGACCTATTAATATGAACAAAAGAGGAAACACGAGGGATTAGACAGAGTGACTGGCCCTGAACTCAAGGCAGTATAAGACTGAGGTTTACATCAAGTAGTCTGAGGACAGTCGCACTTAATGAGAATTGATTACGACCTCTATGCTCTTTGAAATCATTCACAGCACAAGGGAAGATGTTTATCATCAGTGGACATCAATCATCTCAGCCGTGGGGCATCACTGTAAGAGATTCTCAGGGTAGCTCCCTCAGCCCAGGCATCCCCCATTTGTCATCATAGAATCCTTACAGCGAGGAAGGAGGCCATTCAGCCCATTGAGTCCAAACCGAGCAGAATTGGGATATTCACTGACGTTTACATAGTTTTCAGAACAAGGTGACTATCCTCAGCTCTTGGAGAAGTCTGTGTCCATGTGCAACAAGAACTGGACAGAATTCAAGATCGTGTTGTTAAAGTCTGGGTAACATTCATCTAACAACACTGCTAGACACTGTTCATTTCCACAGTGAAAGGTGCAACTCATTCGGCACCTCAATCTGTGTTCACAAGTATATGTGAAAGTCATTCAACACATCAAACTATTGGACAATATGTGTGATAGCTCATTCAGGCCCTCCTGCCAAATACACAATAAGAGAAGGAATCTGCTCACTCCCTCACTTACATGGGATCAGAAAGAGAGTGGTTTGCACCTGGAGTTACTTAGTGAGGGACAGAAAGCGATCATTCAGCTCTCAAGTCACTAGCCTAGGAACAGGAAGGTGTCAGAGATGCTCCAACTTCACAAACAAATGGAGCAGGGACTAAACAGATAGACTGCACCATCTTGTTCCTCGTGGCTTAATTACTCATAGTACATACGTGTAACTTTCACATAGTTTTCTGGCAGTAAGAATGAAGCCAATTTTTTAACCATTCACCAAGGAGTCTTGCATCTGCAAGATAGTAGACCCATGGTCTCCACGGAGATCAGAAGGTGGTGCAGAATTGTTAACTCTTTCAGATTGATGGTATTGTGACTGCTGACAGGATTGTGTCCGAAGTGACATTCAATTCAGTGTCACACAGTAACTGTGCATTAAAATGTCAGGGCTCATTCAGAGTCTATATCTCCCTGTCAATAGACATGAGGTTTCTGCACAGGCATGTAAACTATCGGGAGTCAATCATCCAGATAAAAATATGGAATTTTTACCCTATTCAGCTGTTTGGGATGTAATGAGTATTCGTCTATAGCCATCAAGTTTCAACTTCTTATTCTCTCACAGGGCTACAGATTAAACAGAGATATGCCCTCTCTCCTCATGGTGCCATTATGCCAGGGTTTAGTCTGTTGAAACTCCTTTGCATTGTCTTGGTGACAAAGAGATCATTATTGATAAAACTGACCAAACCTGTACACAATGCAATAAAATACTCTCTCAACAAAACACACCATTGGGAAAGATATACTAACTCTGGCACTTCAATCATTTTGTATGAAGAGCCAATACCATTTACATCCTGCCCGTACGAATTCTGTTAATGATTTATAACCAAGGACATTCAGATCCTTTTTAACAACAGAACTTCCCAACCTCTCACCATTTAATAAATATAAATGAGAATCATAATATTTGTTGTACTCATCTGAATCATTTTATACCAAGCGAACAGCTATTTTCCAAGCACTGATCCTTCTGATACCCCACAAGACTTCCACCCAGAGAAAAACACTACTCTCTTCATTTTGCCTATTATCCTGTTTTTGATCCATTTGATGTATTCCACCCCTACCTACACATGGACTCGAACAATCCCCACTCACCAGTATTCAACCGTGTCAAACATTTTGTGAAAATTCCAATACTCCAGTCCCACTGATTCTCAATTGTCGATGGCATAACAGACAATCTCCACCAACTCCAGCAGGTTTATCAAAGATGAATTCCCTTTCCTGAATCGAGGCTGACTCTACCAAATCATATCATTATTCTCGAAGTGTCTAGTTGTCACGTTCCTTATAAAATGTTGCAATGTGTTTCTCACAGCTGATGTAAAGCTATTTATTTTCCTGTTTGCTCACTCCATCCTGTTTTAAATATATAGTTAAAAATCATACAACACCGGGTTATAGTTCAACAGGTTTAATTAGAAGCAAACTAGCTTTCGGAGCGTCGCTCCTTCATCAGGTTGTAGTGGAGAGCTCAATCCTAACACAGAGAATGTTTAGCAAAAATGTACAGTGTGTTGTAACTGAAATTATATATTGAAAAATTGATTGTTTGTTAAGCCTTTCATCTGTGAGAATACCGTGATAGTTTCACTTCTTTCATGCGTAAATCACAAAAGAGTTTTTTTTTAAAAAAGTTGCTTTCTCGGGTTAGCTGTTAACAATGGTGATAGCTGGACAATATGTTGAAGGTGTTGGCCCCTGTCTTCTCTCTCTATGCCATGATGCTTAGGGGTCACCATATGTTTGGGTCTCTCTGAATGGACGCAGCAGCTGATAACACAAAGCCGAAAAAAGCATCTAATGATCCTGTCTTTAGTCTGTAATGACAGGAGCAAGTCAAATCCCCACACACGCGGTGCAAGCATTTAGTGTTGAAAATGTTTCTCTTCTTAGCGGAAAAAGCGGTTACATCTCTGCACAGTCCCACACTCACAGTTCCTCTCTCCAAAGAAGCAGTTGAAAATGTAACATTACCTTCCTTCTGTGTCTCAGCAACTAGAATGGTAGCACTTGTATTGCAGATTTGAGTATATCACCACACTTAGAGAAGAAGGACAGAGGGAATATAACTTAATTTAAACAGGGATACATCAAAATTGACATGTTATTCAGGAATATGGGAAAAGGGAAAATTTTAGAATAAGCTCCCATTTTATTTTCCTTCTGGTTCATCATCAGCTGTCCTTTTGTTCGCTTTTCATTCTCTCTCTCTCTCTCTCTCTGTACATTCAACTAACCTCCCCATCACTCATCCGGACATCCCTGATGGAAATAATGTTATTTCCCAGTTGCCTTCAGTTGTGATGTAGGGTCATTATATTCGACTCTTCATCTGTTTTTCTCCTGACAGACACTGCCATACTTGCTGAGATTCTCCAACGTTTTCAGACACTGGAGAATTTTATATCAGATCTCCATCATTTATAGTTCCTTGGTTTATTTCACCTTTAATGCTGTTGTTTCACAGAATGTCGGCATCACTGGCAATGGCAGCATTTGTCATCCATCACGAATTGTCGTTGACTGCGAGACCATTTGTCCTGACAATATGGAGCTGATTTTATTTGTCACACTTAGTTTCGTTACCAACGGGCTATCAGTGAAATAATAAAAGAAACTCTGATGGTTCATGGTTGCCGTTTGTAAAATGAGGTTTCATTCCAATTGTTGCCATTCAAATTTAAGTTCTAACATCGACTGTGGTAGGATTTGAAACAATGCTTTTAAAGTCATAACTTGTGCCTGTGAATTGCATCTGAATTACACGGCCAGTAACATTATTACTCTAATAGGAGGTCCCTATTATGAAATAACTGGAGAGACAAGAAAAAGTTTGTGTTCAAAATATTTGTAACTGGAAGAGTGGTCAGAAAATAACTGGAGCCGTACAATATGAAGTTACGAAGGAGGCAGATGATGGCTAATTCAGCAACAGCACTGAGGCAGAGTTGGAGACTGGGGATATTACAAAGGTAGGTGTAGGCAGGTTTGATGACAGAGAGAATAGAGAGACATAAAACAGGTCAGGGCAAAAGGGAGACTGAAGATAACAGTTTATGCATTTTTAAAATAAGAATAATGGAAATAGCAATAGCCTTCACCTTCGTTTATAGAATGGACAGTGATTAGCTTACCAGGAACACCAATAATAGCGAGGATGGGATAACACACAGCTTGAATAATCCTCAGTACGGCTTCTATCCGCAACTCTATCCATACCCAATCCTGAGAAAGCCAGTAAAAACTCAAAGATAAACTCCTGTCTATTGTTGGAATATTCCACTCTAAAGCATTCAGATTCTGAGCCATTGTTGCAACATTACAGTTGAATACTCTCAGATTTTTGTCCATTGTTGGAGCATTCCAGTGTAATGTTCTCAGATTCTAATCCATTGTTGGAACATTCCAGTCTATTGTTCTAGGATTGTCTTCCTCTCCCTTTCTCTGTAGCTGCTGAGCGCAATCATCTTGAGGATGACGCTGTCGCTGATACCATGAGGTAACAGGTTGATAACCCTTATTAATAGAAGAGGAAAGTCTCCAGGGACACAGTTAGGATACATGGAGACTGTACTCAATCACAGTCACCGAACAAACAGCTCAATTTAACCCCTTTCGCAACAACCTTGACAAATGACATAATACTTCCTGAGATTCGACATCGCTGACTATCGGGCTAATGGCACGTCACGAATTGTAAAGTTAGAGGTGAGGTACAGAGATGATGTTTTCTCTTCACTAGCTCAGTGATTCGCCTCTATTTTGGCAGGGCAGGAATGGCTGGGCTCCTGAGGCTGTGTCTGATTACCAGGCCTGCTGCATCCTTTGGCTTTATTTATTTCTATTAACTTTGACATTTATCTCACCAACATTGATGGCTTAGGCGGGGTTAGGCATTTTTGAGAGACCTACTACAGTTGTATAGTCGGTTAGATACAGTCAAATCTTTGTTTCCTTGTAGCCGCGGCTTGGTTCTGTAGAGTGATGGTCAAACTCTCACTGAACAAGGAATCTTTGTTTTACCTTTCACCAGTTATTGCTGAGGTCTCAGCAGGGGTGGAAAGCAGTAAATCTCTCCCAGCTGCTACACACTCTGAGATTTCTCTCAGATTTGGCATTTGATGTTCATTCCTCCTGGATTGGAGAACTGCATGTCAGACAATATGTTTCCTGAATTGGTTTTTGGACAAGTGTGAGTTTCTAGGATGTTACCATATTGGAGCACTTACTCTTTAGTAATTAAATAACCTATTAATCTGTTAAGTTTTCCAATAAATTAAGTTATTCCAAGTTTCTTTTTTTGTTGTATTTTCTCTACAGTGTTTGAAACAATTCCGTTTTTCTTAATGTCAAATGTTTTGACCAAATGAATTGCACCTGAAACACAGCACCTCACAATTATCTTTAAAATAAGAAAACGTTCGGGTCGACACAACCTTCTTCATATATTATGAGAGGCGCCTGTTCGGGTCCATAACAAGAAGGACAGATATTCATGTTTTAATTGGATAATTATTTAATGGACAATAAGTTTCAGGAACACGGGGTTTGACAGTGGAATGCGCCGAGCTGGATGAGTGATAACTCTATCATGAATTATATCAGATACACAATCCACACCACAGTTACAGCCCAGATATGTATAAGACCAGATGATATATCTGCTCAGCACGGAGTACTGTCCAGACCAGGCTCAGTACAACTCAGCAATCTGTCCAGGACGGAATACTGTGCAGCTCTCAGTAATCCACTAGCTATCTGACCAACATGGGGAGCAGTACAGACCACACCGGTGCATTGATTCAGAAACCTGGATGAAACGGTTTGTCCAGCAATGGTGATATGTAGCCCACACTAGAGTCTTGGTCTCTAAACGCGGACAAGGTATCATGTTCAGTGTGGGGAGCTGTGTTGTGAATAGCAGTGAATTCATCTGTTACCCTCCCACCGTGCAGAGCTGTGTACACCACCCCAGTGCATTGTTCAGTAACACTGTGTTAGATCATTGCCCAGCGTGGATAAACTAGCAGCCCATGCTGGAAGTGACAGGATATGCAGCTCCCATCCATTTACAGCTCCTTACCTCCGTTGTGCAATTACAAAGGGTACTGTGGGTGTGTAAACCACTGCCAGAGATTGATGACAGGGGAATCAGTTAAAATACCTACAATCAAAAGCATTTTGTGAAAAAGAGAAAGTGTGATTGAGAGACAACTTCATGGAAGATCACAGGTTTCACAATGCTGAAATGAAGATATTTCGAGAGCAACATGAACCAATATTCTCAGGACTGATGTGTGAATGGGATATTGGTGTCTGTTCAGACGATGGAGAATTTTGGATGAGGATTTGTTCTCCAGCTTTGTAACTGGGAGTGATGTCAGCAGAGTCATTGGGCTGAATCTAACAATAGTTTGTCTCAATGCCATTTTCATTGAGTGTGACAGAGGGATTGTCTGCACGTTTCTGAGCTGGTTTCCTGGTGCTATCGTATCGAACTCACCTCATTAACTACCCACCCAACCCCATGGTGTCCCTCTCATTCAAAACCAGCCCGATTCTCCCATCCATCATGGCTGGAAGTACTCACCATCGCCCGGATGTCCCTGGATGTTCCGTGATCCCTGGCACTGGTGCGATCTTTAAAAGGCCAATGGGCACACGGTTGAGCTTTCTCAGTTTGAACTGCCGTGCACAGTTTATTCCGAGCATGGCAGATAAGGGGCAATTCCACCACGGTTTGTCGACAGGGGAACGGAGGTTCTGGTGGATGGGCGAGTACAGAGAGGGGCTATTCTCTTCCCAGACGAGGACACAGCACCATACCCACCGAGCATGATCTGACAGCACCACTCAGTGCAGTGCAATATCTGCGATCTGATGAAATGTCCAGCAATACAGGAAAAAACATCAATAACCTACCCTGCCCTGTCAGGATAAGGGTCACCATATTCTCTCTGCTCCCTCATACTCACTGCATATCTGTTATAGCAAGAATCCCCGAACAAGGCTCATGCTCCACCATTCCCTCTTGACCGTTCTCTGAATTGTACCTTTTTCCTTGTTATGAAAATTTCTACTGTCCTTTGTCTGTGATTTTTCTGTATGTAGCAGTTGCACAGTCTCCCACACAGTTGGCTGGACGGCTGGTTTGTGATGCACACGGAAGCCAACAACCCAGGTTCAATTCCCCACACTGACAGAGGTTACCATGAAGGGGACGCTCTCTCATCTTCACCCCATCATCCGAGGTGTGCTAACCCTCAGCGTAAACCACCACGAGTGGTCTCTCTCTCTATTGACAGAGCATGCCCGTGGTCCGTTGGAACTGTATTCTATCACTGTTAACATTTTAAAATGTTATCCATGTCGTCAGTTCGTTTTGCCTTATATTCCTGGATGTTCTGGAGCAGTGTCATTTTGTACCACTGTCACCATTACTCCCACACTTACATTCCTGCCAATTCCCCAAAAATCCATGACTCCATCGTTATTTATGAACCTTGCGGTCTGTGTCTCAAAAAAATATTGAATATCTCTGCCTCCAATGATCTGCAAAAAATTTAACAAATTACCAAAAACAAATTTAAGCTCATATCTGTGTCAGATGTTTTTGTCTCCTTACCTGAGCAAGGATATAATTATATTGGAAGCAGTTCAAAGCTGTTTCACTTCACTGTGATGAAGAGCTTATATTATGGAGGCTTTAACAGATTGCTCTTGAAATGAGACATGATTTGATTTAAGCATAATACACCTTGAGGACAGTGGATCAGGTAAACCCACACTGGAGTTTTTATAGTCCAAACTTGCGTCATTTTCATAGAACTTCGACAATGTTGAAGCACGGACTTCTGCCCATCGAGTCCACACTGACCCACTGAAAAGCCCTGCCTCCTCCACGTAACCCAGATTTCCCATGACTAACCCACCTAATCTACCTATCCCTGGGCACTATGGCAATCTGGCATGGTCGATCCACTCTACGTTGCACATCTTTAGATTGTGGGGGAAAACTGGAGTACTGGGAGGAAACCCACACATACACGGGGTGAATGTTCAAACTCTACATAGAGGGTCGTCCAAGGTTGGAATTAAGGTCAGCTGCTTGGTGATGTGAGGCAGCAGTGCTGAACACAGATCCACCATGCTCCTCTGTGGCGTAAGAAAGAAATCTGTCTGACTTGTTCCTCTCCCGGAACCTGACCCAGTCTGAGACCTTTATCATCGGCCATATCACCAAACTGGTTACATTTAAAGTTTGTTGTGAGTAATGGAGGAGTGCGACTAGAAAGGGAAACTGTTGACACCCTCCAACCTCAGTCAGGACCAGAGTGAGAAGAAATTCACAAAATGGGAATTCATTCAAGTGGGGATTCTCTTTCCCAGAAGTTTGATGGCTGAATCTTAATATTATATCGATGCTGGATTCGTCAGCTTTTCCACAGACAAGTGGATCAGGGATAATGGTGCATGGAGAGAAAAGAGCAGCTGGGAACACAATGAGATGAGCCATGTCCTTATTTACTGGTGGAGTAGTGTCAAAGGGCCGAAAGGCCCAATCGTGTCTGTCAGCCCTATGTTCTGATGTTCCATTCAGCCCTTCGGACCTGCTATACAGGGACAGATCGAGGCCACTCCGATGGTTAGGTGTAGTTTCAGAAATGTACTTGGAAAATCCAGGCTGAGTCAGGAAGTGATCCCCACGCCCCAATCCCTCTTTCCAGGCTTCCCCTCTCAGTATCTTCTGCTCCCCATTTGGGTTATGTTACAGAGCCAGATTCGTTGTGGATACAGTCCCCATACCCCACCCAGAGTTTACTGAAACAAATCCTCTACTCTCCCTGAATGCAACATTGTGCAGCACGACTTCCAGGAAAATAATCAATTACTTTCCAAAAGCATAACATAAGAACGAAAGAAATAGGCAAAGGAGGGGTCTATTCGGCTGCTCACGACTCTACTGTCATTCAATAAGTACATGGCTGATCTACTCCAGTGCCCAACTCCACTTTCCTGCTAACCCCTTGTATCCTTCAACTCTCTGATATGTCAAAAACCACTCCACTCCGTCTGTAAATACATTCAGTGTCCCAGCCCACACAACTCTCTGCGTGAGGGTATTCCAGATATTCACTACCTTCAGAAAGAAGATATTTTTGCATCTCATTTTAAATTCGGTATCCCTTCTTCTGGACCTATAATGCCAGAATTCAAGACGCTGGCCAAGAGTGGACCCATATTCTCTACATTTACCTTTCAGCCCTCTCTGTATTTTATAAGTTTCATTAATATCACCCTCATTCATTTCAGACACAATGAATAATCGCCTCACCAATTTAGATGTACTCAATAATTCAACCTTTTCATCCCAGGAACCTGCCTAATGAGCCAACCTAGTTACTTGCTTCATCAGCATGCTGACCTTATGTTTCAGACACAGAAATACTCCAATCCCTTTGAACCGCTGGTTTTTTGGGAGTCATTTTCATTAAATAACAGCCTGCCTTTTGGTTCTCAGTGTCATCCACAAACTCAGATGTATATTGCACTCAGCTTCCACCGTCAGACTATCAGTATAGATGGTCAATAACTGATGCCATCGGACTGATATTTGTGGTGCTCCACTTGATACATTTTATCATAAAGTTCTATTAATCCTTACTCTCCAATTTCTATGTGTTAACCAATCGTCATTCCATGCAAATATATTATCCGTCATATTATGAGCTCCTGTATTACGTAAGGACCTTTATTTTGTGATACGTTATGGAAAATCTCTGGAAAGCCTCATGTCTACCAGTTCCTTTTCCGCTTGTTACATTCTCAGGGGTATCCAGATAAACTTTGCATGATTTTTTTATAGATCCCCTTTCATAAAACCATACTGACTCTGTGTGAAGCATTTCTAAATGTCCTGCAATTCTCTCCTTAAAAACAAACTCCCGCAGATTGCCATCAATAATGGTGAAGCTAAATGGTTCCTGCTTTCAGTCTCGCTCCTTTCTTGAAGACAGGCGCCACATTGGAGGTTCTCCAGTTTCGCTGGAACGCTCCTCTAATCCACAGAGTTATGGAATATATTACACAGTGCCACCAGTCACTCTGTAACCCTTCCCATTAAAACCAGCTATGAACTTCTGCTGACCTGTTCCCCCCCCCCCCTTATACTTCTCTATTTGTTTAAAAAAACCTTGTTCCTTTTGTTCGAACTTCCCTACTAATACCATTTTGCTTATAGCATTGAAATATTTACAGTGCCTCACCTTGTCAGGACCAATGTAAAATATTGGTGTAAATTACCTGCAAATTCCCTCTGGGCAATTCCCCCGTCACACCCTCCAAATATCCTCAATATACTTTTTCTGACTTCATTTCCACAAAAAGTCACGCACTCATCCTGAACATTTTTTTGTTATAAACACAGAAAAGCTCATGCTGTTTAATATTATATTTCTTGCCAATTTACTTACCTCATATCTTTTATTTCTTTTCCCTCACTTTCTAAACTCATACAGCCATATCATACACAAACACACCCTTTGGTCGCACTTGTCCATTCTGACCAGGTTTTCCAAACTAAACTAGTTCCACCTGCTTGCACTTGGCCCAAATGCCTCTGAACGTTTCCCATTAATATGTTTGTCCAACTGTCTTTTCAATATTCTAGCTGTATCTAGCACTTTTCCTCTGGCAGCCCAATCCATGCACACGTCACCCTCTGCATGAAAAAGTTGCTTTTTCGTCCCTTTTAAATCTTCCCTTTCACCTTAAATCTATGTCCTCCATGTTTGAAATTCACTATCCTGTCGAAAAGACGTTGGCTATGCAACCTATCCATGTCTCTCATGATTTTATACACTTCTATAATTTCACACCTCAACCCCCTACACTCCATCTGATATTAACTTCAAGACCAAGCATTTAAAAATAATCACTGCAAAGCTGAAACAATATTAAGAGCGAATGTTAAACAACACTCAGACCAAAACTTCATACTGTGATTTGTTTTTTTCTCCATATGACATTACAAAGACAGCATGAAACTCTTACTAGTGCCAATAAGAAGTCAAGCACATGAATTTCTTTGTCTGACGGGGGCGAAGATCTCTGCAGTGAAAACGTATCTCTGCCCAAATCTATGTAATACCACATAGTCAACATTCTTCCTCCTGGCCTCCCTATGTGGTTGTGCCTTCTTTAGGTGCACTCAATTTCGAGAACCCCTTTCCCCAACTCACATCTGAATTTATACACATTTTACATCATCTTCTCGTTCACCATTGATAAATGCCCGATTTATCTTTTGCCACACCCTCTTTACACTGTCATCCATCCCCCACCTTTGACAAGGGATTAAAAAGCCCATTTTCCAATCATTTGCAATTCTGAACAAGTGTCACACTGGACTCGAAACTCTAACTCTGTTTTTTATGTCTCTCCAACTGCTGCCAGACCTGCTGAGTTTCTCCAGAATAGGCACAGCACAAATTTTCAATTAATCAAACAACTATGGATACTGGAAATAAAAATACAAAAATTGCTGGAGGATCTGGGAGCTTTGTAGAAGGGACACTTAGCCGAAAGATTAACTCTGCATTCACTCCAGAATATGCTGCCAGACCTGCAAAGTTTTTTCAGTAATTTCTGTTTTTGAACAGGTTCCAAAATTGTGTGTCAAAGCTGCTCATACGCCCTGTTCAGCATGGACTACCATACACCAGGAAGTGAACGATAATACAAGGTGTGCAAATTTCTTGGTTCTATATGTTTGGCACTACTGATACTACAGAGCTCTTAATCATGGTCAGGGAGAGAAACAGAGGGAAACACATTCACTTCAAGCACAGAAGATGGCATTGCGGGAAAGGAAAATATTCAGATGAATATGTTGAAGTGTTTGAGTAATGTAACAAATTGGAGACGTGACACTCGGGGGAAACCTTCAGCAGAATGAGGATATGAAAATATAAGTGGTACCACATCAGAAACCAGGTTAGGTCACTGAGTACATGGCTGATGGGTAAATGGGTCTCGACGTGAACTGCGGGACGACCAGGTGAATGCAATCGCAGATATTGCAGTTCGAACTGGTCCTATCATGTGATGCTGTGGACAGCAGCAGCAGCAGAAGCAGCATTGTAATCAATCACAATCTGTAACTGTTTACCCAGGATAATCCACCAGGCTACCATGAGCATCAAGCTGATCTATGGTTCAGTGGCGAATGTGGGGTGAACGTGCCAGAGTCAGAATCATGAGTATCCAAACGTAATGATAACACGTTAAAGCTACCGCACTTGACTGGTTGGATTCCAGACATCAGGGCTAACATCTGGGAGAGAAGGAGATATTGTCCCAAGACTAACAGATAAGATCTAAGATTTGCAGTCCTGCCACATCCAGCCATGAATATCAACAGACCATTAAAAAACTTACTGGAGGAGAGGACTCCAGATATATCACCATCCTAAATAATGGAACAGCCCTGCACATCACTGTAAAAGACAACAACACAGTGTATGCATCATCCTCAACCAGAAGTGTTGCTTGGATGATGCAGATCACCCTCGCCATGATGCCCATAGAATCACAGATGCCAGTCTTCAATCAATTCGATTTGCTGCACATGAGATGAAGAAAGAGCTGAACACAGTAGGTACGAAAAAGGCAATGGGCCCGGACACCATTCCTGAAATAGGATTGAACACTTGTGCTGCACAACAAGCCGTGCCCCTGGGGAAGCTGTTTAATTCCAGCTCAAACTCTGACATCTCCCTGGCAATGCGGAAAATTACTAAAGTATGTCCAGTACGCTAAGAGGAGAATAATTACAATCTGAAAAATTACCACCCCATCAGTCCCATCTGGATACTCAAATTGGTGGGAGTTCTTTCTGACAGAGTTGTCAAGCAGCACAGAAATAACCTGCTCAGTGTGGTTTCTGATAGATCCCAATGTGGAGATGGTGCAGTTGTGGAAGTTACTAATCCAGACCAGGCTAATACTGTCAGCTGGTGGAAGTTAAAAACAATTAATAACATATAAATATCTAAAATCTGGTGTCAGTAATGGTGACCCTAAAGCCATTGTCGATTGTAAACATCTATTTCTTTCCCCAATGTAGTTTCAGGAATTGAATCTCCCTTGCTTTCCTGGTCTGGCCTAAAAGTGACTGCAGACACACTGACACGTGATAAACTGTTCAATGGTCTCTGAAACGGCCAAGCAAGACACTCAATTGTATCAAACTGCTTCGAGTACTTCAAGGATAAAACCAGACCCAATACTCAGCACTAGACTCGTTATCGGAAAAGGGAACGGGAGACACAGTCCAATCGACCCTAAAGAGATTTCCTTCCGAACAGATAAGAACTATTGACAACATTTACAGAGCTTTCCTACAGATTGCACAGAAACATCAGGAAAGGAGTAGGGCATTCAACACATTGAGGCTTCCCCATTCTAACTAATGGAGAAAATTTCCTCAGTGCAGTTTTCCTCGCACAGTGTTTCGTATCCCTTAATATGCTTAAACATCGTGAAATATGTAATAAGAACTGCTGTCGTCACCGTTGTCCGTCAATTTTGCTCTACCAATCAATATACAGGCCGTTCTGTGGTGAAACATGCCTATTAATCATGATTTGGCTGCAATGCCATTCATGAATTGTGTGTGTTTTTTTTAAATAAAGCAAGCTCGTGTTCACTATTACGCGATTCCATCCCAACATTGGGTGAACAGCAAAACCCAAGCTCGTGATCCTCTATCTGCAAAATGCACACTCAGTGTATTCAGCTAAAACAGGGATGCAATCCACTCTGCAAGCCTTGAAACTGAGCCTCACACTGGGAATTGTAGTCTACGTTTCGAAGAAACACCATTCAAAACGAGGGGAGAATTTCGGGGAGAACTGGAATTCCACGGCAGAATCACGTGGTCAGTCAGCCCCGAAAGCTGGTGAAGAGCATCGTGAAAGGTACAGCGCTGTAGTCATTGGCTGTAGTGTTGAAGTGTCACATGTAAAGTCCTATTTCATTGCAAAATATGTTTTAAAGATTAAATTAGACTGTGCTAGGGTATGTGTTAGACCAGCTTTCTTTTTTGGTTTTTACTGATATTTCAGGATTCGCCCCTTAACCCTTCTTTCTCATAACCTCCGTTATTTATATTGCACCATTATTAAACTGCTCCATGATTTGGAACGATAAAACCGAGAGAAACCTCATTGTCCAAAAAGGGAACGGGAAACAGTCCTGTTGACACTGCAGAGGTCTCCTTCTTAACATCTGAGAGCCTGTGACAGCTGTACTCCAGCTGTCTGCTGATCCCTTTCGTGTCCAGAAATCCTTATTTATATTTAAAGTCCTGGTTTCCACAGCCTTATGTGGGAGAAAACTCCCCAGGTTCGCCAGTCTCTGAGTACAGACATTTATTCCCATCTAAATGCAGAGTGACCTGCCTGTATCTAATACTGTGGTCCCTTGTTTTAGACACCCCATTCAGGGGAATTACTATCCCTGCTTCCAATCTGTCTCGCCCTGTCAGAGTTTTATATACTTGTCTCAGACCTCCACTCATTTTCCTAAAGCCCATGGAATATAGGCCCAGTAGTCACAAACTCTGCTCCCACAACAGGCCTGTCATTCCAGGGATCAGTCAGGTGATCCTTCGCTGCTCTCCCTCAATGTCAGGTTTGTCTTTTATTGAGTAAGGAGACAGTACTGCACAATGTTCTAGATGGGGTCTCACCAAAGCCCTGTACAGCTGCAGTAAGACACTCTTACTCCTGGACTCAAATCCACCTGGAATGAATGTCAACACACCATTTACCTTCCTAACTGATTTCTGTTCCTGCAATAATGCTTTCAGTGAATGATGTGAAGGGAGATCCAAACCCTTTTCAATGTTACTGCCCCCCACTTGGTGGCTCTGTGTACACTGGTCAGCGTGCCGAAGCCATTCTCAGTATTGACTGCTTGCTTCAGAACACACTGCCTTGCATAGACCTCGGAGGTTTGCGCAGAACGAAACAAAACTGCAGCATAAGTTCCTTTATAAATCAATATTTTTTCAACCAATCCCTTTTCAAATGGTAGGTTGCCTTCCTCTTTTTCCCACCAAAGGGCAAGACGTCACATCTATCCACAATACTCTCCATTTGCCACGTAATTTGCCTATTCACTTCACTTGTCTCAATCACCTTGGAGCTTTTTTACATCCTGCTCAACGACTCACAATCCGACATCGGCATTTAGTGCCATCAGCAGAATTGGGAATATTGCATTTGAATCCTACAACCAAAATTTTGGCGTTTATTGGGAATAGCTGGGACCCAAGCCCCGATTCCTGCTATACCCCCAAGCTTTCCACTCGAAAACACATTGTTTTATTACTATTCGCTGTGTCACGTCAGCTCTCCCATTCTAAATTATGTCCACATATTAACCCCTGTCCCATAAGATTTGAATTTGGTCGGCTTGGAGCTTTATCACCTATATTCCTAAAAATCCAGTCACATTGTATTGATTGCTTCCCCATAATTCTTGCTCAGTCAGTTTCTCAAATATGATTCCCTTTTCCTAAATCTCTATTGACTTTGTCTCTGCCCATTACTTTCGGTTCCAATACTTCCTCTAAAACTGTTTAGTTGCCACTTCCATTCTATTTCCTTTCTTTCTCACCAGATTAAAGTTTCCTAGTATTGCTGGGAAGATTGGTTTTTTGATTTGATTTCTTCTGTGAAGACATAACTGAAATATTTACTTCATAGTTCTGCTATTACCCTGTCCTCAATTCTCTGGTTTCAGCCTGTCAGGAACTGCACCGTTTTTCCCTTAATTTTGCCACGTACATGTTTTTAGAACCAATTATAAATTCACTTGTTTAACCCTTGTTAATATACTCTTCAGAAACACATCAATTCCGGCTTAAGGTGCTGAATGACTGACATTCCACAGCCCTACAATCAGAGGAGCATAGACTCTGTCACCGTTACAAATACAGCACGATCGACATTAGTCCCACTTTCTGACCCACGACCCGTAACCGGGAATTTTATGGCATTTCAAGTGCGCAACCTTGAATATTTTTTTAACGGTTGTGAGGTTACCCGTGACAACTCCCCTCTCAGAAAATGCATCCCAGGACCCACCACCAGCTCGGTTAAAATAAATCCTCAAATTCTCACTAAACCTCTAGCCCTCCACTTAAAAAGTGGGCTCTGCTGTTCTTGACTCTTTCAATAAAAGGACCAACTGCTGTCTATCCACTCTCACCATGCCCCTCGTAATCTTATCCTCCTGAATTACGTCCCCCTCAGCCTTCTCTAATTCAAAGTAAACAACCGAGCTTATCCAGCCTCTCTCCATAGCTGAAATGGTCCATCCCAGTGAACATCCTGTTGAATCTCCTCTGTACCCCCTCCAGTCCAATCACAATCTTCCTGTAATGTGGATCCGAGAACTACGCAAATTATTCCATCTTGGATTAACTAACGTTCTGCATAGCTCTTATAATCTATGCCTCGATGGAAAAAGGCCATGTTTGCAGTCGCTATGCTTTATCAACTTTGTATTACTCTGTCCATACCCTATTCAGAGATGTGTGGAGAAGCACCTGCCGAGCTTCCTAGTGTGCTGCCATTCATTTAATACTACCCTTAATCATCGCCTTTATTAGGGTTACAATCCGTCTGTCATTGATCTGCCCATCTGACCGTTCCACTTACATCTTACTGTAAATTTAGATCTTCCTCCTCATTTCCAACCAACTGGCTAATCGTTTTTAAGGTTACAAAATCACACCAGGTTATAGTCCAACAGTTTTATTCAGAGGCACTAGCTTTCGATGCGCTGCTTCTTCATCAGGTGATGATGTGCTTCGAAAGCTGCTGCCTCCAAATAAACCTGTTGGACTGTAATCTTGTGCAAAGTTTGGGAGAAGATTTGTAGCTCGGGTGCTCGTTGTTGTGGTTCTGTTCGCCGAGCTGGGAATTTGTGTTGCAGACGTTTCGTCCCCTGTCTCGGGAACATCCTCAGTGCTTGAGAGCCTCCTGCGAAGCTATTCTGTGATGTTTCCTCCGGCATTTATACTGGTTTGTCTCTGCCTCTTCCGGTTGTCAGTTCCAGCTGTCCGTTGCAGTGGCTGGTCGAAAGGGTCCAGGTCGATGTCCTTATTGATTGAATCTGTGGATGAGTGCCATGCCTCTCGGTATTCCCTGGCTGTTCTCTGTTTGGCTTGTCCTATAATAGTCGTGTTGTCCCAGTCAAACTCATGTTGCTTGTCATCTGCGTGTGTGGCTACTAAGGATAGCTGGTCCAGTCGTTTCGTGGCTAGTTGGTGTTCATGGATGCGGATCGTTAGCTATGTAGTGTTTTGTGCTGTCCTTGCATGGGACTTTGTACATTACATTGGTTTTGCTCATGCTGGGTATCGGGTCCTTCGTCCTGGTGAGTTGTTGTCTGAGAGTAGCTGTTGGTTTGTGTGCTGTTATGAATCCTAGTGTTCGCAGTAGTCTGGCTGTCAGTTCAGAAATGCTCTTGATGTATGGTGTGTGGCTAGTCCTTTGGGTTGTGGCATGTCCTCGTTCTGTTTTCTTTTCCTTAGGCATCTGTTGATGAAATTGCGGGGGTATCCGTTTTTGGCGAATACATTGTATAGGTGTCCTTCTTCCTCTTTTTGCAGTTCTGGTGTACTGAAGTGTGTTGTGGCCCTATTGAACAGTGTCTTGATGCAACTTCTTTGTCTGTGTTGGGGTGGTTGCTTTCGTAGTTCAGGACTTGGTCTGTGTGTGTGGCTTTCCTGTATACTTTTGTGTTGAATTCTCCGTTCGGTGTTCTCTGTACCATCACATCTTCGAATGGGAGTTGGTTGTCCTTTTCTTCCTCTCTAGTGAATCGGATTCTTGTGAATGTGGTGTTGATGATCCGGTGTGTGTTCTCTATTTCTGTGTTATTAATGATTACAAACGTGTCGTCCACATATCCGAACCAGAGTTTGGGGTGAATTTGCGGTAAGACTGTTTGTTCTAATCTTTGCATTACCGCATCTGCTATGAGTCGAGTGATGGGTGAGCCCATGGGTGTGCCGTTAATTTGTTCACGTGTTTGGATTTTGAATGTGAAGTGTGTTGTGATACACAGGTCCAGTAGTTTGAGTGTGCCGTCTTTGTTGATAGGTTCACCGTCCTGTTGTCTGTTTTGTATGTCCAGCGTTTGGCGATTGTTTCTCTGGCTAGGATTTTGTCGATAGAGGTGAACAGTGCCGTTACATCGAATGAGATCATAGTTTCTTCCTTGTCTATGTGTATATTTCTGATGATGTCCAAGAATTCCTGTGTTGACTGTATAGAGTGTCTGGATCCGCTGATCATGTGTTTCAGTTTCTGCTGTAGTTCTTTAGCCAGTTTGTGTGATGGTGTCCCTGGTAGTGATACTATTGTTCTGAGTGGGATGCCTGGTTTGTGCACTTTAGGTAGTCCATAGAATCTGGGGGTGTTCTTGCTTTCAGGTTTCATTCTTTGTTCTATCAACAAAGACGGCATACTCAAACTACTGGACCTGTGCCTCACAACATACTTCACATTCAACAACCAAATATATGAACAAACCAACGGCACACCCATGGGCTCACCCATCTCTCGACTCATAGCACAAGCGGAAATGCAAAGATTAGAACAAACAGTCATACCGCAAATTCAACCCAACCTCTGGGTCAGATATGTGGATGAGACCTTTGTAATCATTAAAACACAGAAATATAGAACACACACCGGATCATCAACGCCACACTCACAGGAATCCGATTCACTAGAGAGGAAGAAAAGGACAGCCAACTCCCATTCCTGGACGTGATGGTACAGAGAACACCTAACGGAGAATTCAGCACAAAGGTATACAGGAAAGCCACACACAGACCAAGTCCTGAACTACGAAAGCAACCACCCCAACACACACAAAAGAAGTTGCATCAAGACTCTATTCAAACGGGCCACAACACACTGCAGTACACCAGAACTGCAAAAAGAGGAAGAGAAACCCCCAAACAATGTATTCGCCAAAAATGGATACACGCGCAATTTCATCAACAGATGCCGAAGGGAAAGACAACGGAACGAGGATATGCCGCAACCCGAAGGACTAGCCGCACTAATATACATCAAGAGCATTGCCGAACTGACAGCCAGATTCATAACAGCACACAAACCAACAGCCACTCTCAGACAACAACACACCAGAACGAAGGACCCGATACCCAGCATGAGCAAAACCAATGTAGTGTACAAAATCCAATGCAAGGACTGCACAAAACACTACATAGGACAAACAGGAAGACAGCTAACGATCCGCATTCATGAACACCAACTAGCCACGAAACGACTCGACCAGCTATCCTTAGTAGCCACACACGCAGATGACAAGCAACATGAGTTCGACTGGGACAACGCTACTATTATAGGACAAGCCAAACAGAGAACAACCAGTAAATTCCGAGGCATGGCACTCATCCACAGATTCAATCAATAAGGACATCGACCTGGACCCAATCGACCAGCCACTGCAACGGACAGCTGGAACTGACAACCGGAAACGGCAGATCAAACCACTATAAATGCCAGAGGAAACATCACATAAGGCTCCCAATCACTGAGGATGTCACCTAGACAGAGGACGAAACGTCTGCAACACAAATTCCCAGCTCGGCAAACAGAACCACAACAACTATAATCTAGTGTTATCTGACTTTTAACTTTGTTCTATCCAGTCCAACATTGGCAGTTCCGAATTACCAATAATAAGGGCACCGCACTGATCCCTGTGGTGCAGTTTTGAATATCAATCACCAGTGACACACGCAGCCTTCTAACACCATGCTCTGTATGCTAACACTAGGTTGATTTGGATGCAATTTGGCAAGTCATTGATGAGTGCGAATTGTTCCCTTTTCTATAAGATTAAATTCCCTACAGTGTGGAAACAGGTCCTTCGGCTCAACCAGTCCATAAAGAGTAGCCCATCCAGACCCATTTCCCTCTGACCAATGCAACTAACACCATGGGCAATTTAGCATGGCCAATTCACGTGAACTGCGCATCTTTGGACTGTGGGAGGAAACCGGAGCACCCGGAGGAAACCCACACAGACAGTCACCTAACGTGCGAATTGAACCTGGGACCCTGTTGATGTGAGGCAGCAGTGCTAACTGCTGAGCCACTGTGCCGCTTAATACACCTGCAGAATACCTGGGGATCCTCCATAATCTTACCCTGCCAGCAAGTTTCCATGCCCCTGTGTTAGTCAGTCCCCTTCAAGTGATGGAGTTGTTTCTTATTTCTATTTTAAATGGCCTGTCCCTTATCCTGCCATTATTGCCTTAAACGTAGATTAGGCAGCCAGAGAAACAGTTTGTTTATTTCCAACTTGTCATATGTTCAGTGAATTTTCTAAATTTCACTGCAGTCACCTCTCAATCTCGCCATCTGAGGGATTATTCTGGGGAATGTCCATTGCACTTCCTCTGCGGTCAGTATATTCTTTCTCAGATTGAGTCACCAACACTGTACACAATACTCCAAATACAGTCTCACCAACACGCTGTGAAACTGCTTCAACATGTCCTTCCATCTATATTCTAATTCCCTTAAATGAAGGCGAACACAACTTTAACTTTCCACTTACATGTATTGCTCAAAATGCCTTTCACATTAATATTTTTACGAACTCACTGTGTGAGTTCTTATCGAAAGCCTTCTGAAAATTCAAATATGGCAATTCTACTGGTTCCCCATTATCTATGCTGTAAAAAACAATTTCAAATAATTCTGAAGTTTGTCAAGCATGATTTCTCTGTCAGAAATACATGCTGTTACTCTCGAATGTTGCTGCTAATTTCTAAATATCGAACATCACGTGGTATGTAGTAGATTCCAACGGTTTTCTTACAGATGTCAAGTTATTTGGTCTGCAGTTCTCTTCACTGTCTCCTCTTCTGTTGCAGATGCGCGGATCTTTTCCATTTGCCTACAATCCTTTGAACACTTTTACTTCCTTCCATTCATCTACAATGGCATCTGGCCTCTGCACAAAGAGCAGGAAAATAAAACATAGTCATGGACTGCACAGTTAATAATTCTCTTCCTGATTTATTGCTAATATTTTGATGTGAAGTACATCTGGTTTGTCAGACCTAGAAATGTGCAATCCAGCTACAGGTTCACGTACTACCTTTTTACTGACATAAATTGACTTTATGTCTTTCGTGTCACAAGTTCCATATGATCATTTGGTAATTCTGGGTGATTTTCGGGCTCTTCCTCCATGAAGACAGATGCAAAGTAACTGGTTGATATCTGGGCCATTTCCCTGTTTTCAACAATATATTCTCCTCTCCCTATTACACAATTTCCTATTTGACCTTGCTTTATTTTATTTTCTTTGAAATACAGATTGTAGAATTATGCAGATTTTGTGCTCTCTCCATTGTGAAAATGGCCCTTGGGCCCAGCAGTTCCACACTGCCCCTTCGAAGAAGAACCCACGCAGACCCATTTCCATACGATTCTACGTTTACGCCGGATTAATGCACCTAACGCACACATCCCTGAACACTATGGGGCAATTTAACATGGCCAATTCACCTAACCTGCAGATCTTTGGATTGTGGGAGGAAACCGGACCACCAAGAGGAAACCAACAGGAAACAGGGGGAGCATTGGAAACTCCACACAGACAAATGTCTGAGTATCCTCACGTTTTCACATGTCTGAAATTCTTCTGAAGTCACTTCCTATGATTAATATAATTTTTATTTGTTATGTTAACCATCATTAAGTCACTTCCCCTATCTTTGATAATTGCACATTAAAAAAAAAGACGTATTTTTCAGACTATGCAATATTTCTTTAGATCTCCTGGTCCTGACCAGATATATCCAAGAACACAGCAATCGGGGAGAGAAGAAATTGCGGGAGGCCTGGCTGATAATTTTGCATCATCGTTAGCCACAGGTGAAGTCACCGAAGACTGGTGGGAAGCGAATTTTGTGCCTTTACACAAGAAGAGCTGCAACAAAGAACATGGGAACTATAAACCAGTTTGCTTCACAACTGTGATAGGTATGTTGCTTGAGAAGACTTTGTGATAAGAGATACATACATTTGGAAAGACACGGAACAGTCAGCACGGCTTTGTGCATGGGAGATCAAAACTTACTAATTTTTAGAGTTCTTTGATGAACTGACCAGGAATGTTGACGAGGGTAGGGTGACAAACGGAGTCTGCATAGACTTCGGAAAGCCTTTAAATTAGATTAGACTCCCTACATTGTGGGAACAGGCCCTCCGGCCCAACAAGTCCACACCAACCGTCCGAAGAGCAACCCACCCTGACGAATGCACTTAACACTACGGGCAATTTAGCATGACCAATTCACCTAGCGTGCACATCTTTGGACTATGGGAGGAAACCCACGCAGACACGGGAGAATGTGCAAACTCTAAACAGTCAGTTGGATGAGGCGGGAATTAAATCCAGGACCCTGGCGCTGTGAGACAGCAGTGCGAACCACTCAGCCACCGTGTCGCCCCAAGGTTCCACATGTTAGGCTGCTCTGAAATGTTCGATCACATGGAATCCAGAGGGAGCTGGAAAACTGAACACACAATTGGCTTGATGGTAGTTACCAGAGTGTAATAGTGGAAGGATGCTTGTCGGACTGGAGGCCTGTGGCAAGTGGAGTGCCTCAGGGGTCTGTGCTGGGACCATTGCTGTTATCTCTCTCAATGATTTTGTTGAGAATATACAAGGCATGATTAATCATTTTGCTGATAACACTAAAATAGGCGGTTTCGTGGACAGTGGGGAAGGTTATCAGAAATTGCAGCAGGACCTTGATCAGCTGGGGTACTGGGTCGAGAAATGGCAAATGGAGTTTAATATAGGTTAATGTGAGGTCTTGCATTTTGGAAAATCAAATCTAGGTCGGAGTATCATGGTGAATGGTTGGGCCTTAAGGAGTGCAGTGGAACAGAGGGTCCTTGGAATTCAGGTGCACGGTACTCTCAAAGTAGAGTCACAGGTAGACGACAGTGAAGAATGCTTTTGGCACACTGGCATTCATTAGTCAGGGAATTGAACATCAAAGTTGGGGTATTGAACAACAACGTTGCAGTTATACAGGATGTTGGTGAGGCTGCGCTTGGAGTACTGTGTTCGGTTTTGTTCAATTTTCTCCAAGAAGGATGTGATGAAATTAGAAAGAGTGCAGAAGAAATTCACAAGGATATCGCCAGTACTCAATCGTTGAGTTATAGGGAGAGTTTGTACACGCTAGATAATTTTTCTTTAGAGTGTAAAAGACTGAGACGATATATTACAGAAGTATATAATATCATGAGAGACATTGATAGAGCGAACGCACTCAATCTTTTTCCCAGTGTTGTGAATCATAGACTAAAGGACATTGTTTAAGGTCAGAGGGGAAAGAACAAAAGGGAACCTGAGGGGCAACATTTTTTACACAGAGGCTGGTACACATATGGAATGAGCAGCCAGTGGTTGAGGGGGTTACATTAACAACATTTAAAAGGAATTTGGACAAATACACGGATAGGAAAGGATTAGATGGAAACGCGGCAATGGCAGGGAAATGGAGTTAGGGTGAATGCATATTTTGGTCGGAATGGACTGGTTTGGAACAAAAGTTCTGCCTCTGTGTTTTAGGACTCTATGACTCTGACAACCATTGCTTGTCTCCAACTGAATGCCATATTGTACTTTCCCAATTCACTGGAGTGAACTTAACCCTCCAGCCTCCAGGCTTCCATTATGTTTGACCATCATGTTCAAAAATCGATATTACATGCAGATGCTGTGTA
Organism: Chiloscyllium plagiosum; assembly: GCF_037043375.1. Classification (NCBI taxonomy): domain Eukaryota; kingdom Metazoa; phylum Chordata; class Chondrichthyes; order Orectolobiformes; family Hemiscylliidae; genus Chiloscyllium; species Chiloscyllium plagiosum. The sequence continues at coordinate 102,587,649 of NW_028270159.1, forward strand.
AAATGCAACGTATTAATGTCACTTCTCCTCAGAACAAGGTTATGAATTAGTCCTTCTGAGCACACATCACCAAATGCAAACTCACCTTGTTCTCTAGTTTGGATCACAACATCCTGATACACACTTCTGGAATTTATTTTTCACAGCATTAGCAGTCACTTAGTTTACGCAGTTTAGATATAATTTGAGATAATTCAATATTACTGCAGCACCAACAACACCAATTTTCCACAGCATAAGATATACAACAATTGCACGATAATTTTGCACGGCAGAACACACCAATGCTTGTTTCTCATTGCTAAGATCCTCCCAAACCGATTCTGTGGGATCTGAGGGACAGGGCCGGTGGCATTATTAGTGACAGACTTAGAGAAGACGTTCATTGAGGCTCACCTCGAAGTTGAGATGATCTGAAAAAATGTCCAGCAATTCAGGAGATTCTGTATCCTTGTTCTGCCAGGTTAAGTGTCACCGTATTCTCTCTGCTCCCTCACACTCACTGTATATCTTTTACAGCACCTACCACCGAACAAGGCTCACGCTCTATCTCCAAATAAAGTTCATGTATAACCACTCTCACTGTTGAATTCAGCAGCTTCCTTCCAATGTTTTGTCTGTCGCCTATGCAATACCTTCACACCAATAACACCTTATGGATTCTGCACTGTGGACTGACTCCATCCAGACACCTCACCATTCAGCAACCCTCTCCCCCACCACCACCACCTACAACAGTACGAACAGCCCTATTCCCTTTCTCCATTCCAGGATAAACAGCCTGGAACAAGACAGAAAGGGCCAAGCCGGGTGGTGGAATGTCCTTTATCCGTTCCCTTTCCCCCCTGTTCCCGCCATGTTGGGAGGACTCTAGCATGAGCCGGAGGGGACCGAGTGAATCGTATGGAGATTCTATAATATCCACGTCCAACCAACTGAATAAGAAACAATGTTTTGTGGAGGGCAATACTCACTTTAACCGTTCTGTCTGTTCTGCTATTTATTTCCCTCCCAAAACAACAGATATCTCATTGCAGAAAGATGCAGACAGAGAAGTACTTAGAGATATATGTAAACAACTCAATATACTAACACTCCCAACACATGTACTGAGATGGACCCGCACACATGTAGAGGCATACAGAGACATACACTGTCACACATAAACAGACTTAAACAGATAAAACGCAGAGGCTAATGCATGGAAGAACAAATGTATACACACAAATACACAGACACACAAACACATGAACAAACAAGGATAGGAAAGGATTAGATGGAAACGCGGCAATGGCAGGGAAATGGAGTTAGGGTGAATGCATATTTTGGTCGGAATGGACTGGTTTGGAACAAAAGTTCTGCCTCTGTGTTTTAGGACTCTATGACTCTGACAACCATTGCTTGTCTCCAACTAAATGCCATATTGTGTCCGCAGACGGACACAAAAAAACACAGACACTAGAGATAGATAGGTTTTTGATGAATAAGGGTACCAAGGGTTACAGAGAGAAGCCAGGAGAATGATGTTGACAAACCTCTCAGCCTTTATTAAACGGTATTCAGACTCGATGGGCCGAATGGCCTAATTCTGCTCCTTTTTTTAATGCTCGTGTGGGTTATGCTATCTGATATTCTCTTCCTGGGACAGGAGTGGAGAATGAGTTTAATACATACTTGATTGGAAAGAGTCAGTGGTAATGTTGGACAGGTTTACAGGACTTTATAGTCTGTGACGATTCCTAAGTATTCTGTCCTTATGTTTCAAAAGAGGTGGCAATTTGATGTTAGGTGAACACAGTTTTAAAATAACGGGTCCTGCAATGAAATAAGGATGTTCCTTTCTCTTTAGTGTTGTGCTATCTGTGGTGCCCTTTTCCTCAGAGAGCAGTAAAGACGCGATTATTGAAGATATTCAAGGCTGAGCTCGAGTGATCTTTACTGGACAGGAGAGTCAATGTTTATTGGGGACAGACCGGAGATGGGTGGTCAGACACACTCGGATCAGCCATGAGCGTTCTGAATGGTGCAGCTGAATGGCCAACTGCCGCTCCTATCCATGAAGTTAGTCTGCAGATGTAGCAAGTGGTTTGAAATGATGTTGTTTCTGGGAAAGTGTATCGGGTTTAATCGTAGCATTGTTTTACTGCATCTGGACAGTGAGACTGCAGATGCTGGAGGTCAGAGTCGAAAAGTATCGCACTGGAAACGCAGGTTAGGCAGCAGCAGAGGAGCAGGAAAGTCAATGTTTCGGGCATAAGCCCTTCATCAGGAATGTGCCCGAAACATGCCTCTCCTCCTCCCTGTATGCACGGTCCTGGGAGGTCTTTAGATGTGAAGAATTATCAGTTTAGGTATTGGATGCGAAATCCTTTTGAACCATACACGATTTTGAGAAAAAAATACCTGGACACATATTTTCTCATGTTAGGGTGTTTAAAACTACGGAAAACATTTTAAGAATAAAACGTATTGATTGTCATGAATGCATAGGCGTGTACTGTACCTTTTAAAGAGAGTGAAAGCTGGCAAGGACTTAACAAGCACAGAGTGTGCAGAAAAGTTTTTAAAAAGTAAAATTTGGCTGAAACAAATAACTGAGCTGAGTATTATTAAATTTGAATTTTAATGATATAAAACCAATGAGAAAATTTGGTGTTTCGTGGTATAAAATCGGACATTTTGAACAGTTAGCCAGAGCGGCAAAGAGCACTAACAAATGCAGACTGCCTGCAGAATCGCTTTCTGTAAGGTACTTGTTTTTATGAAATCTGTGCAGCAGAAGACCGAAGAAAAGACCCAGGAAAACCTACAGAGGAAGATTCACAGGAAAATCGACAGTCCCTTTTTTTCTTGGATTTAAAGAATAAACTGTTTTGTTTTCTATAAATAGTGGGCTTTGGTCGTTATTTGTCACTCACACTTCTACAGACTATGAGGTGAGGTGATTTTTCTGTGTGTCTGGTATAAATTAGCAGAAGGGCTTCAAGGTTTGGGAGAAGATTTGTAGTTCGGGTGCTCGTTGTTGTGATTCTGTTCGCCGAGCTGGGAATTTGTGTTGCAGACGTTTCATCCCCTGTCTAGGTGACATCCTCAGTGCTTGGGAGCCTCCTGTGAAGCGCTTCTGTGGTGTTTCCTCCGGTTTTTATAGTGGTTTGTGTCTGCCGATTCCGGTTGTCAGTTCCAGCTGTCCGCTGCAGTGGCCGGTATATTGGGTCCAGGTCAATGTGCTTACTGATTGAATCTGTGGATGAGTGCCATGCCTCTAGAAATTCCCTGACTGTTCTCTGTTTGCTTTATCCTATAATGGTAATGTTGTCCCGGTTGAACTCATGTTGCTTGTCATCTGTGTGTGTTGCTACTAAGGATAGCTGGTCGAGTCGTTTCGTGGCTAATTGGTGTTCATGGATGCGGATCGTTAGCTGTCTTCCTGTTTGTCCTATGTAGTGTTTTGTGCAGTCCTTGCATGGGATTTGCAAAACCACTATAAATGCCGGAGGAAACATCAGTGAAGCGCTTCACAGGAAGCTCCCAAGCACTGAGGATGTCACCTAGACAGGGGACGAAACATCTGCAACACAAATTCCAATCTCGGCGAACAGAATCATAATGAAGGGCTTCACACTCTGTCGTACCATTGATTTTAACGCGGGTATAATAAAGACATTAACCGATTTCTTAAAATTATGCAGACACATGTAAACATGCCATCAAATTATATAGCTGGGATTTTTTTTAGTTGCTAAGGAAAGGCACTATGTACAACAGCAGTAATGATGCATTTGCATATAGCACCTTATCATCCATTCCAGAGAATGTTCAAGGAAATCACACGTGGTTCTTTTTGGTGTTCAGTTGGCTTTATTGCATATTTTAACACAGGGAGGGAGAAAAATGTTACCTGCCTCAGAAGCAGCAGCCTAGTCCCCCCCACCGCCCCCCCTCATTTTGTTCCGCCTGACAAGAGAAAAAAACATGCGTCATCTTTACCAATCGTGGAGGTTTCCTGATGAAAGTTTCTTTGGCATCTTTCCACTATCTGATGCATAGCGAATTGAACCAAATCCAACTGTTCCGGGGAGATCTCCCATTACCAGCAGCTTGTGTGAGCGGAAGAACTTCAGAGGACAGAATAACATTTGGGACATTCGGTCATATTTCCATTTGTTACGATTTCAGCCATTATGAAACTCTGGAAAGTTTTCATTTTTATTGTTTTGTCTTAAAATGTGTGTGTTCATGTATGCATGAAGCTGCACATTTGTGTGTTTGTGACATTTTTCTAGAAGATGAGCCAGGCTGACACTAATATTATTGGCCTTATCACTAAACTTTTAAATTTGTTTTAACCAGTGGAGGTGTGTGACTGCAAAATGAATCAGTGACCCTGTAACATTGGATGGAACACGAATGAGAAATTCTGAAAGAGCTGTACAAGTGCGAATTCCATTTCCCAGAAGTTTGTGATGTCTAGGTGTTTGCATTGAACAGAGAATTGAATGAAGGAAAATGGTGCATACAGAAAAGCGCTTCTAAGACCTCAACCAGATCAGCCACGAACTTAGTGCCGGTACAGCAGTGGCAAAGTGGTTAACAACCCACTCCTGCTCCTCACTAAAATGTTCCAATGTTCTATTCAGCCCAGCCCAGGAGCAGATGGAGGCCACTTGCTCCAAATACCTGGTCCACAGTTACATAGGATATAATTCAGTCCCTCCAGACTGACACACGCAGCTTGGTGTGGGTTGGAAAATGTTATTTGGAAATCCACTCTGGGTTCGAAAGACGCCTCTTGTCTCTTTTCAGAAGCTTCCTCTCTGCAACTTGTGCTTCATTTGTTGGTCATGTAGTGGACCCGGATTCACTGTGAATACAGCCTACAGACATCGCTCAGAAATGATACACAAAATACTTTGATCTGTCTGACTGCAACATTCAGGAAAATTGCAACCATTAACTTTCCAGTTCCAGGATATGAGCACATAAGGAACAGGATGAGGTAATTCGGCCAGTCAATCCTGTTGTGCCATTGTATACCATCATGGCTGATCCACTGTCGGCATCAACTCCACAATTCCCAATTCTTCACACCGTTCAACTCAATGATAGTGGGCAAAAACCAATCTACCTCCTCTGTAAATATTTTCAGCGATCTAACTCCCTGGACTCTCTAGTCCAGATAGTTCCTGACATTCACTACTCTCTGTGAGAAGAAAACATTCCCCATACAGACACAATAATCTATTGATATGTTCAAAAGAGGTGAACACAGGAGCCCAGCTAAGAGTGACAGACCCTGACATCAAGGCAGGAGTTGGCTCAGGATGGTGTGAAGGAACGCTGACTATATTAAGTTTAGTGGGCATCAAACACAATATCTCCTCTGGTTGGGACCATACGTAGCACAACGGAAGATATGCGTGGTTTGTGGACATCAATCCTTTCAGTCCCAGTACATCACTTCCGGAGATCCTTAGGGGAGCTTCCTTCGCACAAACAGCTCCAGCTGCTGCATCAATCCTTTCCAACACCATAAGATCAGAAGTTGTGATGGTCACTGAAGATCAGACAATTTTCAGAACATTTTGTCCACTGTCAGCCCCTGAACCAGTCTGTGTCCCGAAGCAGCAAGACCAGGGCAACGTTCATGCTTGTGCTGTTAAAGTGTCGGTAACATTCATGTAACAGCACGGCCAGACACTGCACATTTCCACAGCTAAAAGAGGAGCTCAATCAGCATCTCAAAGTGGTTGCATATGGGTATGTGGGAGTCATTCAGTCCATCAAAACGAATGAACAAGATGATGGACAAACAATTTAACCCTTCTGCCTGTTCCACAGGAAAAGAAGCAGTCTGGTCAGTGCATCTAACTGCTAAACAGGAACGTGCAAAGTCCAATTAGAGCCTTGAACGTGTTCCATGCGACCAGGGCGAGAACATTCATCTCCTCAAGGGCTTATGGGTGAATAGGAGGTTGTAATTGATGCTCCAAAGTGACAAACCAATGGAGCAGAGACTGCACTCAGAGACGGCTCCATGATGTTCCTCATGGCCCCATTGCATGTTGAACGTGTGCTATATTAACATGGTGTCCTGGTAGTGAGGAGAGAAGCACATATTGGTGCGATATATCAAGGAGGCATCTTCCACCTCCGAGAAGACAGACCCATGTTCTCCATCGAGGACAGAAGCTGTTGGGAATAGTTAACTATTTTAGAGTGAAGGTATTGTGGCTGCTGTCGGGATTGTGGATAACATGACTTTCAGTGCAGAATCACACACCGAATGCACTGTATTAATATGGGGAGACTGTATGCAAAGATTGAACCTGTCTCTGTCAATCGACATGGAGAGTGGGGCTGAAGTAGAGGAAACGTACTCAGAGGCACTTAAACTATCGAGAATTGTAAACTGAGTAAAAAATCAAACAATGGAATTTATCACGTTCATAGTGTCTGTTTAGAACATAATGAGTGATTGTCCATTCCCCTCAAATTTCAACGCAATCACTTCTTATTCTCTCACAGCGCTACAGATTAATCTCACTCACTCCTCATGGTACCATGATCCTCGTGATTCGTCTGTTGACACTCTTTCACACTCTCTCTGTGACGAGGAGATCATTCCATATCAAGGAGAGAAAATCTGCCCACAATACCCTAAATACTGCCTCAACAATACTCTCCGAGATTATCACAATAATTCCCTTCCCTCACTTTGCAGTCTCTGTTTCTTTCTGGTGGTGCGAAAATGCCATTCCTTCTCTATGCCCTGAGACTGACGTGAAATGTACAAGTTCCTTACGTCTGTACATCAACATCAATAAATCCAACACCAAACATGGAAATGAACATCACTCTTTTGAAGAACTTCAAAGATATAGAATACACCTAAAACAAGGAATGGTCACCTGCCTGAATGGAATTGAGCTGTCGGAAAATGGTAAACAGGCAGAGGAAGGAGCTATCTTTCCTTTTGTTCTTCCCTCACGGGATATGTGCAGCCCTGGTCCTGCCAGCATGTTATACCGATCTGAAACGGAGTGGCTGGTTCAGCTGTTCGACAGGACATTAAAGATTAAACTACATTGCTGTGGGATTGCAGTCACATGGAGACCTAACCAGGCAACAATGACCCACTAACATCTCAAAAGGACATGAGGCAAGCAGATGGGCTTTTTCTCACAAATGATAATGGTTTCATTTTAATTATATCAAGTTTTTTTCATGAGATATCAATGGATTATTATTCGATGGCAGTAGGTTAAGAGTCAATGACTTGAGTACTATACACTGTCTTACATCTGACAGATTCTGGGCAGAGAACAAGTTAAACATCTCAAGTGCAATTATTTTGTAATGGACACGTGGATTGAAGAGACTTGAAGAAACAGCTGTATCGGATTTAACAAAAGCACAAACGATGGTTCATTCAGAAATTGCACTGAGCCTGAAGAGGAGACTGGGATATCATGATGGGTGGTATTAGACAGGATTGGTGGTTGGGGAGGATATGGAAATGTAAATTTGTGCAGGACAGAAAGGGTTATGGAGTTTGGGAACAGTCTAGCTTCTTCTTGCATACGAGTGAGTAAATTGTAAATAGTGATTTGCTTTATATATGTTATAAGGAAAGGATTTTTTGATTGGAACCGAAGACATTGATTTCCATTTTCTAAAATTTACATATCATGAACAGAAATTCAGTTCAACCCAGTTTAACAGTCAAAGAGAATAACTTACTAGGAACACCAACTATAGTGAGGATGGGATAGTAACCACCTTGAATAATCCAAAGGATTTCCTGGATCCGCCATGCTAATGATATCCAAGGCTGAGAAAGAAAGTAAAGACGCAAGGATAAACTCCTGTCCATTGTTGGAACATTCCAGTCCAATGTTCTCAGATTCTGATCCTTTGTTGGAACATTCGAGTATAATGTTTTCAGATTCTGATCTCTCCTCCCTTCCATTTGGAGCTGCTGATTCCTGTTAGTGCTGTCAGTGATGCTCCCTCTCACACTATGGGATAATACATTGACAGAGCCTATTTATCGTTTAACGATGGAAACCTCCACTGGGATAATTAGAATCCACAGAGATTGACAATAATCTCAGTCGGTGAATAAATAGCTCCAGTTAACCCCTTTCAATTCAGTATTAATTTTATTAAAATTCAAAATAACGTTTAAAATTTATGCATTCAACATGGGATATGTGGGAGTGACTGAGGGAAGGGATGTTGGAGATGGCAGATGTTTTTTTTGTAATCATTCAATCTGCCTTGGATATGAGACTAATGACAGAGGGTTGTTGGAACATAAACCAGTTTCTCCATTTATAAATGGAAACTTATAGCCTGAAATTATTGATCATTGATTATATTGATGAGTGAACACTTATAGTCCATAATCTAATGGGAAAATGTGCTTAAGGAAACATGGATTATAACAGGCAAACTGCATCGATATGTTAACAGAGAATTGTACGTGACAAATACAATTCGGATTGTTATTCGAGGATCAGAAGGGGCAAGTGAGGGTCATGCTGTTGATGTTATTGATGTCAATGAACTATGATGAAGTATCATTTATTGGACTTCAATTACTGTGTGATTATGACATTGGGGAGGAAACAGAAATCAGAGAGAATTGGAGGAAATGGCAGTTGCGACTGGAGGGAGAGATAATGATATTGCCAGTCATCAGTATTGGAACGTGCGTCTTTATAAATCATAAGGTCAGAGTCAGGACGCATCTATAGTGAGGGATAAGGATAGCCAACCTTAACCATAAGACCAGAAGACATAGGAGCATAAATCTGGCCTTTCAGCCATTGAGTCTGCTCCGTCATTAGATCATAGCTGTTAAGCTTCTCAGCATCACTCTCCCGCTTTCTTCCCATACTGGGGAAGTGAGGGGGTAGACCACTCCCTCCGTGACTCCCTCGTCAGATCCACACCCCCCACCAACCCAATCTCCACTCCCGGCACCTTCCCCTGCAACCGCAGGAGGTGCAAGACTTGCGCCCACACCTCCCCTGTCACCTCCCTCCAGGGCCCCAAAGGAAACTTCCATATCCGCCACAGATTCATTTGCACCTCCACACACATCATCTATTGCATCCTCTGCACCCGATGTGGCCTCCTCTATATTGGGGAGACAGGCCGCCTACTTGCGGAGCGTTTCAGAGAACACCTCTGGGACACCCGGACCAACCAACCCAACCACCCTGTGGCTCAACATTTCAACTCCCCCTCCCACTCCACCAAGGATATGCAGGTCTTGGGACTCCTCCATCGCCAGACCACAACAAAACGACGGTTGGAGGAAGAGCGCCTCATCTTCCGTCTGGGAACCCTCCAACCACAAGGGATGAACTCGGATTTCACCAGTTTCCTCATTTCCCCTCCACCCACCTTGTCTCAGTCTAATCCATCGAATTCAGCACCGCCTTCCTAACCTGCAATCTTCTTCCCGACCTCTCCGCCCCCACCCCAGTCTGACCTATCACCCTCACCTTGACCTCTTTCCACCTATCACATTTCCGACGCCCCTCCCCCAAGTCCCTCCTCCCTACCTTTTATCTTAGCCTGCTGGACAAACTTTCCTCATTCCTGAAGAAACGTCGATTCTCCTGTTCCCTGGATGCTGTCCGACCTGCTGCGCTTTTCCAGCAACACATTTTCAGCTCTGATCTCCAGCATCTGCAGACCTCACTTTCTCCTTAGTATCATAATTAACTTTACTACCATATCATTTTATGCCCTCATCTAGGTCATTTATAAAAATGACAAACAGCAGTAATCCCAAAAAAGATCCTGTGTCGGAATTACAGCTTTTGGTGTAGTCTGTGAAAATAGAAAGCATTGTTTTTGTGTCTCTGCCATTTTTGAGTTTCTCATTGTTACCTTGTCAGTTTCACCCTGCAAAAAGCCTTTACTTAGTTTCACTCTGCGCTTCTTTTTTATGTACTAGTGAAAGATACTGGTATCAGTGTTTATGTTTCCGTTCATTTCCTGTCATAGCTTCTTTTAATGTTATCTGTTAACTCTTTGCTGATTTTTTTTGTTTGTTTCCATTAATTCACAGGAAGAGGGCATTGCTGCGTAGACCAGCATTTATTGCCCATCCTTGATTTCCCAGAGGGCATTTAGGAGTTATCTACATTGTTGTGGGTCTGGAATCACATATCGCTCAGACCAGGTAAGGAGGGCAGTTTCCTTCCCCATAGGACATTAATGAAACAGGTGAGCTTCTCCTGACAATCTATTCATGTTCACCATCCGTTTGTTAATCCCAAATTTGAATTCAAATTCCAACATCTGCCGTGGCAGGATTCGGACCCAGCTCCCCAGAACATTATCTGGGTCTCTCGATGAACTGTTCAGCTGTAATGCACTAGGCCACTGACTTACCCAATCCTTCAGAGCGTGACTGACCTTTGCAGTATGATTTGCCCTAGTTTTTGCCCTCATGCTGGCATTAACTTAATTTTCTAGACATGGATATTTTTTCTCTGTCATGCAATTCCTCTTGTCTCACGAATATGAATTAATTGAGAGGTATTTAGTATCCCCTTAAGTATTTGCCAAATTTATTCATCTGTTCTGCCTTTGACTGTTCCCACGCACGCCCCCCACCCCCCCCCACCCCCCCACCCCCCTCCACGCTCCACACCAACACTTACCTTAGACCACTGTAAGTATCATTGCCCAAATTTAAGGCTCTTGTATGTAACTCTGTTCTAACTCTTTCAATCTGAGATAGCAACGACTGCATGTTGTGGTCATTCTTTCCAAGAGGATCCTTAACTGCAAGATCGTTTTTGATTCCTTCCTTATGTCAAATCTAAAGTAGCATGCTCTCTGGTTGGTTCCATAACATGTGCTCTCACAAATAATCCTTCATATACTCTACGATTTGTACTTGGAGCCTACCCTTTGCCAAGTTGGTTAATTGATTCAATATGCACGTTTAGCCCAGCGTTGTTAACTTGTCACGAACCCTCATTATTTCCGACATCAGAAGTACTTTGGTGTGACCGTGGCTGAAAATTACTCTTCCAAAGAGGTTTCTTCCCTTGCTTTTTATTTGCACCTGGACTGATTTCATTTTGTTCTCTCATGCCAATATAATTTCTCAATATAGCCTTGATATCATCCTTATCCAATACATCAATTCCACCTCCTTTACATTTATGTCTATCCTTTCGGAATACCGAGTAACCATGGACAGTTCACTGTCCAGTCCTGATCTTCCTGTAACCATGTTTTAATCATCCTTACCAGGTCATACCCATTTATCTCTGTATCTACTGCCAGCTCATCAATTTTATTCCAAATACTGTGTGCTTTTAAGCCTAAGGTTTTAAAATAAGTTTTTTTGATTTGTTTTTCCCCTTTAATGTTTTCTTGAGTACGAGCTTTCTGATCTCACACACCTCACTCCTTCACGTCCCCCAAACATTCCATCTTCATTTGTTAATCTCTGATAAACACCTCTATTATTTATTCTATGCTCGAACTCACATTTTGGACTGATTTGAATACTTCTCGCCGCATTGTCACGAGACTGGCCGTGTCTGATGTCCTATTCACCTCTACCTTCTGCTCAGTTCCTGACCTGCTGCTTTGTTTCCCAGCCTCCTTGTTTATTAGATTAAATCCACCCAATCTGCACTAGAAAACCTCCCCACCAGGATGTTGGCGCTCCTCCAGTTAAGATGCAATCTATCCATATATTAAAGCTCCCACCTGTCCTGGAAGAGGGCCCAATGATCCAGAAATATGACACCCTCACCCCTGAACTAGCTGTTTAACCATATGTTAATCTATACTGCCTTCCTAATCCTTACCTCTTTTACACGAGGCACTGGGTGTAATTCAGATATTACAGAGAATTGTTTTTTTCTCTCTCTCTCTCTGTCTCTCTCTCACTCTCTCGCTCTCTCACTGACACACACACACACACATACACAAACAGAAACACACACCCTTCTTTCCTTTGCAGAAGAATACCAGTGACCTTATAAATAAAAAGAATGATAAGTGGAATGAAAGTATTAGTTTAAGGTTAGGTTGCATGAATTTCGAGACATGAAGTTACTCTTCATTGATCAGAACAGACGAACTTGTGAACTTATTGCAGTGATCAAAATTATGAAAAAAACAGGGTAAAATAGGAGTACTCCGTTTCTCTTAGCTGGCATTACAGCATCATAGTTTCAAGATAGTCAGCACAAGACCTCGGAGTGAGATAAGGCAAAAGTTCTTTATTGAGAGATTTCTTAGGATTTGAAATGCCCTACCTGGGAGATTTGTGAATGAAGACTCATGAGGGAACTGGGTATATATTTGAATGTTCCGAATTTAAAGGGCAAAATTGATAGAGGTGGCAAATGGGAGGATTTGGGAGACATTTCACAAGCTGATGCATACACAGTGGCCCAATAGCCTCCTTGTCTATACTAAAGTTCTGCACTCTTTCATGTAAAAATGCAAGTCAAAGCCAGTATCAGATTATTTCCAGTTGTAAAGCTTGGCAAATATTTGATCATTTTTCTGCAGCATAACCATTTAAAATGCAAGTATTGCAAGGTCATCTTGATGATAAAGTCTAATTAGTAGTCAGCACATGAATATTTTAAATCTTGCATCCCTAGAAATAAAACAAATATTTCCTTTCTTTGCCACAGAACTCTGAAAATGTTTGACTGTTCACTCACACGGATGTATGTTCATCGTTTTTTTTCACATTTCACATTAAATACCATTCATTTTAAATATTGCAAGGTTTCAAATGATTGTCCACTTCAATTTAATAACACAAATCATTTATTTAAACTAATATTCTCTGTTAATGTAGAATTATTGTCATTTTGCAATTGTTGGTAAAGAGATGAAGCTCGCACATTTAGTGAGAAGTTAAACTGAACGATTATATATAAATGTAAAAGAATACTATTTATATTTGACGGTTCATTCGTTTTCTCACTCTAAAAATACAACCATGCAGAAGCCAACGACTTTCCAAATGTTGGAGCGACGATGTATTCATTTGAATACTGACAATGAGTATTCAATCACCTGATGAAGGAGCGTCGTTCCGAAAGCTAGTGTGCTTTCAATTAAACCTGTTGGACTATAACCTGGTGATGTGTGATTTTTGACAATGAGTATGTAATTGTAGCGAGTTTTGAGAAGATTTGTAGCTCAGGTTGAGGTTTTGGATGTAGGTTTGCTCGTTGAGCTGGGAGGTTCATTTCCAGATGTTACACCATCTTCATCTTCAGTGGGCCTCAGGCGAACCAATGCTGAAAATTCCTGCTTTCTATTTATTATGTTTGGGTTTCCTTGGATTGGTGTTGTCATTTCCTGTGGTGATGTTATTTGCTTTGGTGAAGGCATGTCATGTTCGTTTTCTCAGGGGTGTTAGTTGAGGTCTTTATTGATAGAGTTCTGGTTGGAATGCCATGCTTCTGGGAATTCTCGTGCGTGCCTCTATTTGGTTTGTCCGAGGATGGATGTGTTGTCCCAGTCGAAATGGTGTCCTTCCTCATCCTATATGTGAGGATACTAGTGAGAGAGGATGATGCCCTTTTGTGCTTAGTTGGTGTTCATGTATCCAAAAATATGTAATTGTGATCACCACTATAGTCAGATAACATGTTCTTTGTTCGATATTAAATAAAATATATGTTCTTTATTTTTGTATCATAAAATGTTGGCAGGAAAGTATATTTTAGTTCCATAAATATAACATCAACTTAATTGTTTTCAGAGATGATGCAATTATTGTTTGGTTGAATAATGATATTTCACATTTTTGTGTATCACAATTCACGAACATAGCAAATAATTGAATTTTTCAGATCAGCTTGCAATCATAACCTACATTGAAAAAAGATTTTGAAATATTTGAATTCAGTCACAGCTGCCAGTGATACTGGGTAAGACATTGTTCTGCTCTTAAATGAATCCAGAGAGCTTACACCTGGGTCAGGGTAGTCATTCAAACAATATTTCACAACAAATTATTTCGACTCCATCTTCGATCTGAGCCTTGCCCGGGGGCAGATGAATGTACATGGAGTGTCAGAATCACATCGCACAAGTTACTTATGGTGATGGCATCTGGCCTGCCTCCCAGACTCCAAGCATCTGCGACCTGGACCAGGCACTGGGCGAAGATGTTAACAAGTTGACAGTATTCTGCAGCACATTGTGTCTCGCAAAGAAACTTCTAAAACTGTGTCCAATAAATGTCACCTTCACATTCACCAGTATCAAAATAAAATTGTACATCTCTGTTGATGGACAAAAATTAATACATGGGTCACCCAACAAAATATATCTGAAGAAGACAGCAGCAAATGGCAAGTCCAATATCACGTTAATAACTGAACTTGACGGATTCTGTCTGGTGTAGATCGTCACACACATATTGTACTGGTACGCAGGTGACTAAGAATGCACACCATGTGTGGACATCTTGTCCTAGCGCCCCTGCAAAGCTTCCTGATCTGACACACATCACTCCCTCACACATTCAACAATTGATAAGAATCCACAAGTTGGTGAAACATGAAACATAGAACAGTACAGCACAGTGCAGATCCTTTGAGCCTTGGAGTCTTGCCGACTCGTTATTCTACTCTAAGATCAGACTAACCTACATACCCTTCATTATACTATCATTAATTTGCATATCCAATAGTCGGTTAATATATCCCCAATGCAGCTGACTCTGCTACAGTTGCCAGCAGTACGTTCCACCCATCCATCATTCTCTGTGTAAGGAACCTACCTCTGACATCTCCACTCAACCTTCCTCCAATTACCTTCAGGGTTTTCTTCCTCGTGATAGATATTTCCACCAGGAGAAACGGTCTCTGGCTATCCACACTATCTTTGCCTCTCGTCATCTTATACACCTCTATCAAGTCATCTCTCAACTTTCTTTGCTCCAATGAGAAAAACCCTGAACTCTTCTTTGTTAGCATCCTGATAAATCTCCTCAGCACCCACATTAAACGTTCCACTTCTTTCCTATAATTAGGTGACCAGAATTGATCAGAATATTCTAAGTGTGATCTCAGCAGGATTCCATAGAGCTGCAGCATAACCTTGCAACTCTTAAACTCTATCCTCCTGCTAATGAAAACATCATATACCTTCTTAACAACCTTATAAAACTGGGTGGCAACACTGAGGGAGCTATGACATGGACCACAAGATCACCCTGTTCCTCCACAATGTGTTTGATCCCATCCTCAAAGAATGCAGTAAGATTTGTGAGGCATGACCTGCGTCTTACAAAGCCATGATGATTATTTCTAATCAAACTATGATTTTCCAAGTAATCATAAATTCTGTCTCTCAGAAACCCCTCTAATACTTTTCCCAATACTGACTGGTCTGTAATTCTCAGGATTATCCCTAGAGCCTTCCTTGAACAAGGAGTAACATTTACTGCCCTCCAATAATCTGTCACTACTTCAGTCGACAGTGAGGATGTAAAGATCATCGCCAAAGGCACAGAAATCTCTTCCTGTCGTAACCTCGGGTTCTTTTTTCCGTCTGGCCCAGGGGATTTATCTACTCTTATGTTTGTACGTCAATCAATCTGTACTTCACCTCAAAATGTCTACTCCCTGTCTAAATAAACGGACTGCTTTCCATTTCAGGGCTATATAAAGTGCTGCCTTCTGGAACACGTATGGTTCCAAATATCCTGTCAATCATGGAATGGAAAACATGGGAAGGCACCAATGCCTTCCCGATGAACTGCTGAAGCCCAAAGCTTTGACTCTCCTGTTTCTCAGGTGCTGCCCGACTGGCTGTGCTTTACCAGCGCCATACGTTTCGACTCTGATCCCCAGTACCTACAGTTCTCGCTTTCTCCATCACTTGGAGCTCTCCTCTCTGCACACTGAACAGGGGATTAATCAGCAGAAATTCATTGCATGTGGAGCTGACTATTTAGTTCTGGAAAGTTACATTTGATGAATACATTTATTAAAAGAGAAATTACAATTCAACAAATATTCATTCATTCCCAGAGTAACAGTTTTGTTCATGAATTGGGCAGCTTGAGAACAAACAATGAATGACTAAAGAACGCCGCGTTATAGAGTATTCCAGGTGTTATATTCCTGGATGGATGTCCTTTACCTTAATGCTGGGAATATTATCGGATCAACAGATGTGATAACGGAACGAGGTGAAATGGGGAAGTGTGACATTTTTGCCATCACAGAAATGTGTTGGAGGGGACTCAGGGCTGACAACTCAATATCCCGTGCTCTAAGATCTGTAGGCACGACAAGAGAGAGGTGGTAAAAGAGCAAGTGGGGTTGCATTATTAATTATGGTGTCAGTTACTGCAGTAAGAATGATCTGCTAATGAGGCTTGGTGGTTTGAGCTCAGGATCAAAACCATGACCGACACACAGGCTGGGAATATATTGTAGACTCCCAGATTAAAGAAAGTATAGGAGCTGATAAAAAGCCAATTTACTGAGGTGTGTTAATACAACAATAGGACCATTATATTCAGGCATTTCAATTCCAAACATTCATTCGGGCAGTGATAACTTTATAAGAGGGGGCAGATGCCTTGAAATTTATTCCAGAGAGCTTCTTATGTCAATGTGTAACAGATACAACAATGGGCGTGGCTGTGCTGGGCCTCACCGTGGGGAACGAAGCCAGTCAGATGTTGCAGGCAGGATTGGGTTGAGCATGAAAGGACCAGTGTCCGTGACTCATATGTTTTGAGTTTGCTAAGAAAAAGACCCAAAAATGTTTGAAAAATAAAAGCTTTTTGAATTTCGGAGACCGATTTTATGATAAAAATATGACAGGATCTGGCCAAAGTGCAGTTGCTTCTGGATGAAACTGTAGCAGAACAGCGTGGGGCGAGAGTTGGTGGATCACTTGATCAAAATGTAATTGATGACAGTGTCGTCCCAGCATGTTACACCGAAGATGAATTTTAGGAACACAAGCCCAGGGAACCTCGGATGTCGACACAAATTCCGAACTGAATTAAAAAGGAAAGAGAAGCTTAAAGTAGTTACAAAGTGAGCAGGTCAATGGAGGTCTGAAAAGAATATAGAAAGTGTAGAGTTAAACATAAAAAAGTCAGTAGAAGAGCATAAGTGGAGGCGGGGAGTTAAAACATTCGAGGGTAAGATTAGCAAGACTTCAAAGAATAAATTTCGGTTTATTAAGGGGAAGAGGATATTGCGGGAGAGAATGGGGAGTATTAGGGTCCAAGGGGGCAGCCTGTGCACAGAGGCTAAAAACGGACATTCCTTTGGTCTTCAATTGAAGAAGGAGTTCCTGGATTCAGGAAGACGAGTGAGGAGATTACAGTCTCTTAACCTTTCATTTTTGTTTTGCCTCTGGCCACAGAGAAGGTGTGATAGGACAGGATAATATCTAATATTGGTACAACTTTCAAACAGAGTGATAGAAATACCGCATGGGAGTAAAGACCTCCGAGTCTCTCATCAGTGAGAGGGAAACAATTGTAGAAAATTCTGTGGGCTGATGAGGCTGGCTCATTAAAGTTCTTCAAGGTTGAGGCACACGTATTTCATACAAGGTTTGTGAAGAAAATGCAGACAAGTGGAATGGGGAATTATCAAAATAGATCTCAGCTAATTGAGTGGAAAAGCAGGCTCAGTGAGAGGATAGACATACTGATTGGATTAGGTTACTTACAGTGTGGAAACAGGCCCTTCAGCCCAACAAGCCCACACCGACCCAACGAAGTGCCACCCACCCAGACCCATTCACCTGCACCTCACACTGCAGGCAATTCACCTAACCTGCACAGTTTTGGGACTGTGGGAGGAAACCCACGCAAACAGGGGGAAAATGCACACTCCACACAGTCAATCGCCTGAGGGGGGAGAAGTGAACTCAGGGCAAGGGCGTTGTAAGGCAGCACTGCTAACCATTGTGCCATCGTGCCGACCACATAGCGTGCTTTCTGTGTCGAATTGTATCATTTTTGCAATAGCCTTGTATTCACTGGAACATCAACCTCTCTCCCTGTGGAGTGAGACACAATTTGGAATGCAGTCGACGGATTCAAGGAATTCATAAGTGCAGTACTATTGGACAGAAAGAACCAAGGAACTGTGACAACGGGGATTGGCTGTCGGAGTGAAAATTAGCACTCGCACAGTCAGCACTACCAGAAGGAAGACCTCAGTAAAACACCCTCCAAGGCCAAGCAGTGACCTTGGCTGGAGGGCAGGTAGTCAGCGGCCAGGTGTCAAGGAGTGTTTAATGTCCAAGTGCTACATCACTGCAGTATCTCCCTTCTTCTCTAACCAAAACTAAATGTGAAGGGGTAGAGAGACATGCTGTCGGTAGCAGAATAAGTAGAAATGTTTGGCTCAAGAGGCTTTGGACAGCAACAGCTCAGCAAAAACGTCAGGCATGCTCAAATAAAGTCCTTTCAGCTTTAGTCTTGCAGCAGTGGAGATGGCAGTTAGGACAGGTGAACGTTCCTCCTACTGAGAGCTAGGGGAAAAGCTAAAACCAGGACCTTGACAGTGGTAATCTCCTGATTACTTCTAGTGTGATGAGCTAATGAAGGTAAGAACAGTAGGATATGGCAGATGAATAAGTAACTAAAATATTGGTGCGGGGGTGAGGGGCAGAGAAATTCAGATTTTTAGATCATTGGGGTCTTTTCTGTGATAGAGTTAACCAGATCAGGAGGGACAGGTATCACATGCACTGGGGTGCGGACCATTATCTTGTTGGCGAATATTGCTAGTGCTACAAGGGCGGGTTTAAACTACTTTGGCGACGAGGGATATCCTCATGATCAGGGACACAATTGCGAGGTTGGAAGGAGATACAGTAATCAGAAACAGTAACGTAAAGAGACAGGTCAGGCTGGAACATGATAAGGAGCAAGGATTGAACTGCATTGATTTCGGTTCAAGAGGGCTGGCATATAAGACCAATAAACTAAGGGCGTTGAAAGGAACGTGGGATTGCGATAATATAGCCTTTATAGAAACATGGCTAAGCGAGGGACAGGACTGGCAGCTTAACGGATCAGGGTACAGGTGCTTTAGGCGGGACAGGGATGGTGGAAGGAAGGGAGGTGGAGTTGAATTTCTGATTAAGGGGATTATCACAGCAGTAATCAGAGATAAAATAATTGACCGATCATCCAGTGAGGCTTTGTGGTTGGAGCTAAGAAGTAGGAAGGGGATGATGATGTCACCGGAGTTGTACTATAGGATTCCAAATAGTCAACGTGAATTAGAGTAACAAACGTGCAGGGAGAAGGGACACATGCAGGAGCAATATGGTTGTCATAAGAGTGGATTTTAATTTTTGTCACAGACTGAGACTGCCGGAGCGTTAAGGAAGTTGATGGAGTGGAATCCAATAATTGTGTTCAGGAAAGTGTCCTCAAGCAGTATGTCGAGGGTCGTACTTGGGAAGGGGCAAAACTCGAACAACTCTTGAGATACAGAGCAGGACTGGTGACTGAGCTGACAGTGGGGGAGCACTTTGGGACCAGTGACCAGTGTTATATTAATGTTCAAATAGCTTACGAGAGGGATAAAATTTATCACAGGTTCAAGTTCTAAATTGGGACAAGGGGAATTTTGATGTGTTTAGACAGAAGTTTGCAAGGTCGACTGGAATAGTTTGTTTGCAGGTGAAGGAACCCCTGGCTAGTGGGAGGCCTTTACACGTGAGATAGCTAGAGTTCAAGGTCTATATGTTCCTGTGACGGTGAAGAGCAAGTTTGGCAGGAATGGGGAACCCAGGATGACAAGAGATATTTAGTATTTGACTGGAAAAAAGGGAGATGCATGGCTCAGGTACCGGTAACTGGGATCAATGGAATCCCTGGTGATATATAAGGGATATAGGAGTTTACCTTTGATGGAAATCAGGAGGGCGACAAAGGGGTAATGAAAGAACCTTGGCTGAGAAGATTAGGATGAATCCAAAGAGGTACTTTAGGAATATGCATGGAAAGCTATAACTAGTGAGAGAATAGGATCCCTCAAATGCCAAAGTGCACAGAAATGTGTGGAGCCATAAGAGATGAACGAGGGATCAACAAATATTTCTTCTCCGTATTTACCATGGGAAAAAAGATATAAATACTTGGGACCTTGAGGAAGTTAGTGGTGATATCTTAGGGGCAGTCCATATCACAGTAGAGGAGGTATTTGGCGGTGGATTAATCTCACGGTCCTTAACAAGTATATCCATGAACACTGCAAGGAGCTAGAGGAGAACTTGTGGGGACACTGGTTAATTTTTTTTATCACCAGTAACCAAAGTTGAGATTCCAGAAGACTGGAGGATAACAAATGCTGTGCCCTTATTCAGAAAGAACTGAAAAATAAAAGTCTGGCAACTATAGAACAGTAGGTTTAACATCTTTGGTAGGTACATTACTTGAGAAGATACCAAGGAATAAGATGTACATGTTTTTGGAAAAGCAGGGTTTGATTAGGAATAGTAAGCATGGCTTTGTGCATGGAGGTTTATGCCTAAAAAAACTGTTAAAATTATTTGATGATGTGATCAGGAAGGTTGACTTTGGCAGGGAGTTAGACGTCGAAATGTATGGTGCTGGAAATGCACAGCAGACCAGGCAGCATTCAAGGAACAGGAGAATCGACGTTTCAGGCATAAGCCCTTCATCAGGAATGTCGAAGCATCGATTCTCCTGCTTCTCGGATAGTGCCTGACCTGTCGTGCTTTTCCAGTGCCACACTTTTTTCGCTCTGATCTCCAGCATCTGCAGTGCTCACTTTCTTCTCGGGCGGTGGAATGAGATTATGGATTTCAGTTACAACAGAACAGCATGAAGGTTTTCAGCCTCTGGACACTGATATGCAGTTACAGGAGGAGGCTGGTCAGCCTCTCGAGCCTATAAAACTGTACCCAGCGTAGATCATGCAGCACCAGTATCCTGTTACATAGCAACAGGATCAGTCTATTCAGTTACTTGAAGTCCGTAACACAGGAAATCGAAGAGGCCACAAACTGACTGAACTCTGGGGTACACTGGAATAAGACGAGGCCATTTAGCTCCTCAAGCCTGCCTTTCCCTTCAGTAACGTCAGGGCTGATCTGATCTTGGCTGCAATTTCTCTTTCATGCCCACTTCTTTGTAGCCCTTGAATTTCTGACGTGTCAAAATCCATTGACACCCACTCCCACCTTCTCCCAATCTTTCAGCAATGCAACTGTCTGGCATAAAGAGTCCCCAACAGTCTCTACCCTCTGAGAGAAGGAAACACTGAACACACATATACCTTGGCCTATTGACATAAACAAAAGATGTGAACTCAGCGTCAGAGTGGCTGGCCCTGCCATTATGGCAGGGTTTTACGGAGCAAGATGTCAAGGTGCCTGAATAAGGTTGAACTGAATAGGATCCGGTGTAAACCCCCCACTGGGTCATTCAGAACACATTGTGGCTGATGGATAGCAATCCTCTTAGTCCCTGGATATCTCTGCGGGCGATCCTCAGGGTAGTTTCCTCAGCACAAACACCTTCAGCTGCTTCATCAATGTCTTTCCCTATGTCATTCGACCAGAAGTGAAGATGTTCTGTGAAAATCACACACAGCTTCAAAACCTGGACAACCTTCAAGCTCATGTTGTTAACGTGTAGGTAACATTCATGTAACAGCACTGCTAGACCCTGAACATTCCCATAGGATAAAAAGAGGAGCTCTTTCATCATCTCAAACTGATTTCATAGGAATGTGAGAAATCCATTCAGCCCATTGAAACTATTGGATAAGCAGACTCACAGCCAATTCACTCTCTCATGCCTATTACACCTCAAGATATGTTTTAAAAAATGCAAATATTGGAAATCAGAGGCTGGAAGACGACACCAAGCAAAGCAGCATCAGGAGGTGGAGAAGTCAACACCTTGGGTGCAACATTTCTTCAGACGTGGGGATGGAATTAAGGAGGTTTACAGATAAAGAAGCGGCGTGGGGAGGAGGAGGTGGTGTGGTGAGGTGGGGATAGATCAACACTGGTAGAGGGTACCACCGAGTTAGTCGATTGGAGGAATGAATCCAGTTGGAAGCTGGAAAAAGAGTTGACCAGAGGAATGGAAGGGAGATGTACGGGCTATCAAGGGAGGGGGAGGTGATTAGAAGGGAGTGGGAGGGACTGGGAAGGGAGTCAGCAGATTGGAAGGGTTGTTATTTGAAATTGGAGAACTCAGTGTTCTCGAGACACTGACACATCAAAAGAAGAGGCCATTCAGCCCCTTTGAACTGTGATACTGAAACAGGAGGATTGTCTTTGATGCTGCAACATGACAAACTAATGAAGCATAGACTGCACAGCCAGACTGCTCCATGTTGTTTCTCCTGGCTCCATTGCTAATGGTACACACGTGTTAAGTTAACATGGTTTGCTCGCCGTGAGGAGGGAAAGTGAATGATTTGTACCAAGTTCCAAGGTTGTATGGATGAGTCTATACCACTCAAAACATTCTTAAGCAAACAGCCCAGAGCATAACTTTGCAATTTGTTTTATTAAGTGTACGATGAAAATTACCTGGTGTAATTTAACTACGTTGACTACTGGATTTTAAATCAGACAAAAACTTTATTCACAAAAGTACACAATGAACACCAGAGATCAGAATAAAGAACCCATTCAGAACTCAACCTATCCAGTTAGACATATTTATGCTGTTCCGAATGCATATAACAGTCCCAATAAGCAAGCTCCCTATAAAAAACAGTACAAATGGAGCATATGCTTACAGGTTGAAGTTGAAGTGCAGAAACGAGAGAGAGCTTCCACAATACTCCTGTTGAAATTCCAAATTCAAGACTCAACTGAAAACTGCTCAGCTTTGCTCACCTCAGCGAGTTCAGCTGAAAGAGCTCATCACTCCCCTTTCATTATAGAGGTCACTTCTAAAGCACTTTGGACTGAAGTCTCATCTGTTTACAGATAGACAAAAGGTCTCTGAAAGTCATTTTAGTCTCCTTATCAAACTAGACTGACCGGAGTCAGGTCCAGTTTTATTGTCCCCCTGAAAACAATCAAGGACAGAGTCTATCTGAGCCAAAAAAAAACTTCTTGACAAAAAAGGGACTAGCTTTGTGACGCCTCCCCCCATAAAAAATGAACCATCAATACTAAGCGATGGCTGCATTTTTAACCATTCAAACCCAGTTGGTAGTCTAAAAACGCACATATTCACATAGCAACTGTAAACATGCAAGTATTCACAACTCCATGCAAATTCAGGCCGTGGTGCACCCACCGCCAAACGCCTCCATATCTCATTCAAGTTTCAGTATTGCATCAGCAATCACGTTTTCGCGACTGCCAAATGCACAATTGACATAATGAATGACTGAAACAACAAGCTCCATCGAAACGGTCTGGCATTTTTATCCTTAAATTTATCCACAAATATCAATGGGTTGTGGTCAGCGTATATGATTGTCTCAGATGCATCGCTGGTGATATAAACACTGTTGCTGTCATGCCAACACCGACCTTAAATTCTCTTTATCCACTATTGAATATTTCTGTTGATGAACATTCAACTTCCTGGAAAAATACCCGATGGGTCTCTTGGTTCCCTCGTCATCTTCCTGAAGGAGCAACGTAACGACACCACATCACTGACATCGATAGCCACCTTGAAAGGCTTCATGTAATCCGGTGTGTCTCATACTGGGGGCTGTGGTTAATGAAGTTTTAGGCTGTCAAATTGACAGTTTGCTTTCCACTGAGAGTTCTTGCCCTTTTTAACTAATTTGGTGAGTGGAGCAGCCACACTGCTAAAGTTTGGCACAAACCTTCAGTAAAATCCAGTCAATTCCAGCAACAGTAATACTGCTTTTTGTCGATGGTGTGAGAATTTTCCCACTATTTTCGTTTTTGTATCTCATGGGGCTATTGGTCCATGTCCAATAACATGGCCCAGGAACGTGACTTGGGCTTTCACAAATTCACTTTTAGCTGGGTTTACCACCAAGCCTGCCTTCTGAAGTCGAGAGAACAAGTCTGATAAATGCTGACCATGTTCCATCGATGAGTGACTAAAAATCATCAAGTCATTAATGTACTCTACCTAGTTGGGTAATCCGGCAAAAACATTATTGTCAATCTCTGAAATGTGGCTGGAGCATTTTTCACACCAAATGCCATGACTGTGAACTGATATAGTTCATTTCGTGTTATGAACGCCGAAATTGCTTTTGCTCTCTTTGGCAGTGGTCCTTGCCAGTAACCTCTGAGCAAGTTTAACTTAGAAATGTAAGTGCCTTCTCCCACTTTTCCGACACAGTTCTTCAAACATGGAATTGGACATGCATCAGTCATTGTAATGGTGTTGGCCTTGTGATTGTCCCCACATGACCTTCGGGTACCATCTGGCTTTGGCATCATGACTATAGGTGAGTTCCAGTCACCGTAACTCACTTCGTTATGCCATCTTGGAGCATTTACTCTATTTCGTTCTGAACCTGTGCCAACTTTGGAGGTTTCTGCCTATAAGGATGTGGCTTCATCAGAACAGCATCTCCTATATCTACATCATGCGCAATTATGATAGTACTTCACAGTTTATTTCCGTATATCACCCAAAGTAGTAGCAATAACTCATTGGGTCATTTCGATTTTCTTGTGGAAGGTAACTCAATAATTTATCCCAATTTTTGACAACTTTCCCATTGTTCAATTTGATTTGAGGAATGTCCAATTCAGAATCCTCTGAACTTTGTTCTTCCTTCTGTGTTGTAATCACGAACACCTTCTCCTCCTGCTTTCTTTCACTATCAACCTATCTTTTGAGCATATTCACATGACACACTTTGTGAGATTTATCCTGTCTGGAATCCTTATCGATTAGTTCATCTCACTAAAGTTCTTCTCAATTTGATAAGGTACACGAAACCTTGTTTTTAAAGGCTCACCTGTTACTGGAAGGAACACCAATGTCTTATTCCCAATTACAAAATGGTAAATTTGTGATTTCGTATCCGCTTCCTGTTTCATTGTATGCTGTGATACTTTTAAATGTATCTCGCCAACTCTTCAGCTCTATTTAATCGTTCCCTAAACTTTGACATATCGTCCAAATGGGTGGTCTCTGAATTCTGACTCAATAATTTATCCCTCCTCAATTTTATTGGTCCTGCTAGTTCTTGACCAAAAATTAATCAAATGGACTGAATTTGGTCGATTCATTCGGTGCATCTCTGATCGCAAAAAGTTAGAAACGAATTTCCTTATCACAATCATCTGGATAATCCTGATCACAAAAACTCAACATTTTCTTCAGTTTTTGATGCCATCTGTCTCGTGCTCCCTGCGATTCTGGATAATGAGCAGTAGATTTGAATTGCTTTATATTCCCATGTTACCATCGCCTCCTTGAATACTTTTGGATGTGAAGTTTGATCGTTGATCTGACTGTATCATTATTGGTAGTCCGTATCTAGTAAAAAAAGTAAGTTTTTCGACAACCTTTTTAGCTGTGATGCTGCATAATGAGATTGCCTCTGGATATCTAGTCGGCACATCCATTATTGTTAATAAATACTTATTCCCACCTTTTGTTTGTGGTAATCAAGACTCTTGTGAAAGGGTCCTCAAATGCTGGAATAGCTATTAAAGATACAAGTTCTATTACTACCTGCGTGCCATGTTTGACACGTCTGGTAAAATTCAGCTAAATCTTTATGCAGTCCAGGCCTGTAAACAAATCTTTATATTATAATCGGTGTTGTCCTCACCCCAAAATGACCTCCAACTGGTAGCTCAAGTGCCAATCGCGGCACATCCTTTATATACCCAACTGGCAAAATAATTTGATAAATTTCTGCCCATGTCTGATCTGCTTGAAATTGTGATGCTCTCCATTTCTTCATTAGGACATCATTTGTTAAGCAATAATAGACAGGAATGCTTTCTTTCTTGCTTGCTAAGTGCCTTTTGATTTTACGGTTTTGATTCCTCATCTTTCTGCTGCAAGTCAATCAACTTAGCAGAGCTAAAAAATACTTGCATGCTTTCCTACCTGCTCCTTCTCTGTTCTACTTACCTGATCAAAATAAGATTCGGATAACTCTACAAAAGCTTCCTTTTGATCCATGCCTTTTGATCCCTCCTGCTTCAACCTGTATATTTTGATCTGTGATCACACAATCAGGGAAAATTCCTGGATAATCATTCTCCAGGTCTTCCGTTGCCTGCATCTCCTCTGGCTTTTCAATTAGAGTAGGCTGCGCTCCTGCCAGTGAATCAGCTATACCATTTGCAAGGACAACGTTTATTCCTGGAGCAGAGAGTTTGGGGTCCAGTACTCCTATCACACATTCTCCACAGTTCTCACATTACATAACTGAGCACTTTTTGTCTCACCATGAATTCTTGTTACCAGCTTATTTTCTGACAATAGTCTCTCAGGAGTGCATATCTCCTCATCCCTCAAAATTAGAAACTGAGAAGATTCCGCGTCCAATAATATTGGAACCTCCTTACCTGTTACTCCTGGCCTATGTGAATTATCTTTAATCTTGCAATATATATATTTTTAAGCAGATCTGACAAATCCTTATTAATCAACCTCTGATCATCTTGTAAACTCTAAGACAGTTGTCTAACTTCTCTTGTGCTTTTTGGTAGTAGTCCAACAAAACTTCCACGCTTGTCTTGCTTTCCGACATCTGGTTTTCTGCTCGCCCACCAACACTGTGATTTTGTGTGGCCCACTTTATTGCAATGAAAACAACTGAGCCCTTTAACTTCTTTGTCCCCCTCAAGGGTTTCTTTTTTTACCCTGTGGTAAGTTATCCTTATGACCTTCACTGAGATCTATCTTTCCCTTTCCACTTGAGGAACTCTCTTTGCTCCAATTTCTATCCCTCATGGACTGAAATTTATTCTGGAAGCCAAACCGAGTTTATGGAACAGTTCATAATTATCAGCCACTTGAACAGCTCACCTTGCTGTTTTTAACTCTCCTCTTTTCCATCTGAGTTCATACCACTTCAGGCAGTGATTTTTGAATTCATCCAAAATACTTACCACTCTAAGGGCATCATAGTTTTGCTTGATTTTTAAAGCGCTTATCCATCTAACGAAGTAACTCTGTTTGATTGTTTCAAACTCAATGTAGATTTGACCAGGGTCCCTCCTTAGATTTCTGAAAAGTTGTCTATAGCCTTCTAGTACAAGCTCATGTGAAGTTAAAATGGCTTTTTTTCACCTCATCATATTCCCCAGATACCTCCTCTGATAGCGATGCAAATACCTCACATGCCCTACCTACAAGTTTCTTCTGGATCAACAAAACCCACATTGCCTCTGGCCACTGCATTTGTTTAGCCACCGTTTCAAATAATTTGAAAAAGACTTCTACATCCTTCACATCAAATTTAGGCAATGCTTGAACATATTTCAACAGCTTCTCACTGGGTTTCTGACAATCAGGGGCTTGCTCATCCTCACTCTCTTCCTCACTAAGCCCCCAAAACCTTTCTCTCCAGCCTTTTACGCTGGCGTTCCTTTTTAAAGTTTCAGTTTTCGCTGTCAAAATGCTCTCTCATTTTTTCTCCTCTAATGCTCTCTCTTTTTCCGTTTCTTTTGCTTCTAATCGTAACTCAAACTCTTTCATTTCTGCTGGCCTTTCCTTACCTCTCGCCTCTAACTCAAGCTTCTTCATTTGCAATTGAATTGTTGCCAACTCTACAGATTCTGATGGTTTCTGCAGCAAGTTTAATTGATGAGTTCCTGCTGTAATTATCTCTTCTTTCCTCACAGAAACAGACAGTTCCAATTCCAGCTTCTCTGCTAATTCTTGCAACTTGGTCTTATTCCCTTTTTGCAAACCTTCCAAAGTCACTGCATCCACATCGAGAAAACGTCTGGTGACTGAAAGGGAAATTACTATCCCAAGCTTTGCCTACCCAACAGAACCAACACCCGAAATAAAGACACGAGCACCTCACAGTCGCTGTTTAAAATCCCGCAAAGAGCCCTCAATCTGTAATGTGCTAGGCTAGACCACTCAGAACATTCTTAAGCAGGCAGCCCAGACCAAAACTTTGCAATTTGTTTTGTTAAATGTACAACGAGAATTACCCTGAGTAAGATAGTGAGGTTGTCTACTAGATTTTAAAACACGCAAAAACTGTACTCATAAAATTAGTGAAACAATGAAAACAATGAAACACAAAGAACACAGTAAAGAACCCCTATAGAACTCAACCTATCCAGCTAGACTTAATTTAGCTATTCTGAATATACATAATAGTCCCAATAAGCAAACTCCCTTTAAAACCCAGTATAAATGGAACACATGCTTACAGGTTGAAGGTGAAGGGCAGCAAAGAGAGAGAGAGTTTCCACACAGCTCCATGTTGAACTTCCCAGTTCAAGACTCAACTGAAAACTTCTCAGCTCAGCTCAGCTCAGCTAGTTCAGGTAAAAGAGCTGACCACTCCCCTTTCATTATAAAGGTCACTTCTAAAGCATGACCACTTTGTCCGGAAGTCCCATCTGTTTACATATAAACAAACATCTCAGAAAATCCTTTTCATCTCTATACCAAACCAAACTGACTGGAGTCAGGTCCTGTTTTATTGCCCCTAAAATTAAGGGCAGTCTCTTTGAGCCAAGGAACAGCCTTGAGAAAACAAAAGGGACTAGCTTTTTTTGACAGAGAAGACAGGCTAGTGTTCTGTATGGAGGTCACAATCTGGTGGGAATGATTAACTCTATCAGAGGGTGACTGCTGACAGATCTGTGAACAACATGACGCTTAGTGCAGGGTCACACAACAACTGCACACTGAGGCGGTGAGAGTTCATTCAGAACCTGGAGCTCTCTCTTAGCCATCATGGTGGGGCTGTCCACAGAACTATGTAAGCTATCATAGAATGATAGAATCCTACAACACGGAGACAGTCCGTTTAGCCCAAACTGGTTCATGCTGACAAAAATGTACACCCATACTAACCTCATTTCTCTGCTTGGGCCATAACATTCTCAACATTTCCTATCTATATATTTGGCCAATTGTTCCGACGTGTATTGAGGAAAACACGTTATATTTCACGCTATCAACGTTTTGTTTTGTAAATAATGAGGGTTACTCCATAACGCTCAAGTTTTAATACAATCAGTTTTTAAAAATTATTTTGTAGAGATACAGCTTAAACACTCATTGCCTTCACACTCTCCTCAAGGTACCATCACTGCAGGGATAGTGTGGTGAAACTCCATTACACTGTCACTCTATAGCAAGGAGATCATTCATTATAACGGAAAGAAAATCTATTCACAGTGACAAAGTACTGTCTCAATAACACTTTACAATTGCAGGAAGGTGTCATCACACTTTCACATTAGTCATTTTGCAAGAAACGATACCACACATTTCCTGTGCTGATTAATGACTGCTCCACATGAATTCTGTCAGTGGCTCATGACCAAGGACATCCAGCTCATTCTCACCAAGAGCACTTCCAATTATCTCGCCTAATAAATACAAAACGAGAAGGATGGCATATTTTGCCAAATCATTTCTTTGCCTCATGAAGCAAAGCCACACGAAAAGCACCATCACTATTGTCAGTGGAGATGCTGAGGAGGCGATGTCTAGCTTTATTATCTCCGAAATATTAGTCCAGAGAGCCGGATAATGACCCAGAGCCGGGATTCGAATCCTACCACGGCAAATGTTGGAATGAAATCATTAAAATATCAGGAATTCAGAATCAAATAAAACAATGAAACCATTCTCGATTGTCCTACCTGGCACCTTCATGCTCTTCAGGGAAAGCAATGTGACTCCAGAACCACAGCAATGTGGTTAACTCTCAGTTGTAGTTTGAAACGGCCAAGCCAGCCACTCAGTTATATCACACACTACAAAGTGTCAAAGAGATAAAACAGGACGGAAATAAGCACTGTCTCCTTACAGCCCACAGACTGCAGTGGGTCAGGAAGGCAGCTCACCAACATCTTCTCAAGGACAATGAGGAAAGAGAATTAAATGCTGGCTCAGCATCTATTAATGAATACAAGAAGATGATCACACTCAGGGAAGAGAGACAAAGGGGCATAATTCACTTCAACAATGACTTTGCTTTATACCTTACATGGGCATGATTTTCAGTAATATGGGAACAAGTGAAAAATAAATATTGTTAATCTCGTTTTTTTCCATCCCAGCTGACCATCAACAATCCCTTTGTTTGCTTCTTTCTCTGTCTCCCTCTCTTTCTCTATCTATTCAACACAGTCCTACTCCCCTATACAACAGATTTCCCTGTCACCAGCATCAATCACACTATTTCGCAGAGGTGTTCATTTCTGATGTATGCTCATTGGCCTCGAAATGACAATTTTGTTTTTCTTTCGATTCGAGGCTGCCAAATCTGCTTTGGTTTTCTCGTTCTTTTTGCATCTGATCTCTTGCGAAATTCTTTGTTTTATTTAACCTTTAGTTTTGTTATTACATGGGATGTCTGTATCGCTGGCAAGGGTAACATTTGTTCACCTCATTAAATGCATTTTCCTGTGAGGTCATCCTTTCATGCAGTATACTGTCAAGCACATTGTTGTGGGTCTGACGTTAGTCTTAAGTCGGACCAGATAATAATGCTAGATATCTTTAACAAAGGACATCAGTGAAATAGATGAAATTATTGACAAAATTCTGGTGACGTTATGGTTGATATGAGTGAAAATCGTTTTTAT
Organism: Chiloscyllium plagiosum; assembly: GCF_037043375.1. Taxonomy (NCBI): domain Eukaryota; kingdom Metazoa; phylum Chordata; class Chondrichthyes; order Orectolobiformes; family Hemiscylliidae; genus Chiloscyllium; species Chiloscyllium plagiosum. The sequence goes on from NW_028270159.1 coordinate 102,618,417, forward strand.
TTCCAATTCCTGTCATTTGAGTTTAAGTTCTGACATCATCTGTGGTAGGATCTGAAACAGTATCTTTATGTGTGACTGCCTGGGCCTCTGAATTACATTTCTTGTGACATTACTAATATGACAGTGTGCCACTCGTGGAGTTAATTTAGAGAGAAGAACAATGTTGTGATCGAAATATTGGCAACTGAAATCATGCTTCGAGGAGAGCTGGAACCATATAGTCTGAATTTTATCAAGGCATAGATAATCGTTTATTAAGCATCAATATTGATGCCAAGATGGTAACTGGGGTTATTATCGAGCTGGTAGTGGATAGGTTTGGTGACAGCCGGAATACCGAGACATAAATTAATTCAGGGAGAAAAGGTACTTCGGGATTGTGAACAGTCTTATTCTCAGATATTTGTGAGGCCAAGAGTGTGGGCGTTTCTGAAATCTGTGGGCAATGAATAGAATTTACAATTGAAACTGAACACAACAGTTACCGTCTTTGCCAAATATAGATAACAGAAATAACAATGAAGTTTGACATGGTTTATGGGATTAATAAATGGATAGAGATGGAGAGACTTACCAGGAACACCAACAATAGCGAGCATGGGATAGTAACCCGCCTGAATAATCATCAGTACACCGTATATCCGATCTGATAATTTCGATCCAGACCAGAAAAAAAAATGAAGACCCAAGGATAAACTCCTGTCCATCGTTGCAGCATTCCAGTCTAATGTTTTCGGATTCTGATCCATTAATGGAACAGTCCAGACTATTCTCAGATGTTGATCTCTCCTCTTACTCTCTCTGGAGCTGTTAGTCGCTGTTAAGGTTGGAGGTGATGCATCTGCTGCTACAATGGGATAAAGCATTGCAAGAAGCCCCTTACTAATAGAAGAAGGAAACCATGCATTGACATAATTAGGATCCATGGAGACTGACATCAACTACAGTCACTGAACAAACAGATCCAGTTAACCCCTATCCCATGTCTCCTTTTTGGTTTCCTGATTTCTTTCTAAATAATGCCCCACAACCTTTTTATTGATTACGACATCAACTTGAATAGAGCTGTCTATATCTAAAGTAGCACTCCCTTTTATTCTTGTTTGGACCGCAACAACTTTAGTCATCCATTGTTCCTTAATTTTACCAGCCTTACCCTTCACTTTAACAGGAACATAAACAGTTGAGGTCTGAGAACTGAACCCTGCAGCACCTCACTCGTTTCAGTTCCCCAGAGAAAGATAAGTTATCCTGATGCTCTGCTTTCTGTCAGTCAGCCAATCCTTTCTCCAATTCAATACTCTACCCTTAACCCCCTGGTAGCTAACCTTTCTAGATCAGTCCTTTACGTGGCATCTTGTCAAATGCCTTCTAAAGTTTAGATATACTGCATTTGCTGGATCCCCCTTATCCACTTTGCTATCTACATTCTCAAAGAAATCCCTAATTATTCCCTGGTTATTCTGATCTGCTTGATGTCTTTGTGAAATGTCTTGGGTTTCTCACTCATCTTGCTCACACTTGCCAATGCCCATTTACGTCACTCTCCTCTGTGTGATTTATTTTTAAAGAAGTTTTATTTCCATCACCTCTCAATTTCTGAAACTCTCTGGAATACAGGCGGAGTTCCCGTATCAGGCTGTCTTGACATCAGAGAGATTCATCTTGAGAATATCCTTACAGACGTTTTCTATAAGAAAAAAACTGCTTTGTATTCATATGTCATTTAAATTCAATATATTAAGATCACTATTTACAAAAGCTCTACTGATCACACATCACCAATTCCAAAACAGACTGATCTCTAGCTCGGTGGTCAACATATCGTCAAAGCAAACCATCTCATAGACGCTCGTGAAATCCATTTTCCCAGCATTCACATTCACTTGGATTAACACTGTTTAGATGTAACTTGAAGCTGTCCATTATTACTGCAGTATCCACAAACTTGTATATCTAAAGTCCAGTTTTGGACCATACCCAACATTTGTATCACAATTTTGACGTTGATATATAACTTATTAATGTTCGCTTCTCCTTGTTGTTTCTGAGCTCCACCTTACCAGATTCTGTGGCGAAGTTAATGGCAGATTCAGGTGAGATGTTCGGTGAGGCTTATCTCAACATTGCTATTATCTCGCCACATCTTCCTCGTTCTTCTCAAGTGTTATTGTGACATTATCAGCAAATCTTCCGTTATGCTGGGGGAGTAAAGAAGGACAACCATCTTACAGCAATGCTGAGTATTCCCCCAGAGAGCTAATACTGCTCTAACCTAGACGGGAACCTGACAGCAAGCGGGTAAAGTGTTACTCCTGCTGCACAACAATTTAGTGAGATCACATCTGGAGTAGTGTGTACATATGTAATCTCCTCACTGAGGAAAAGATATTGGAATTAACTCAAAGATTGTTCCCTCAATTTATTTCTGCAATAGGTGTAAATCATAAAATCCATGCAGCGTGGTATCAGGCCATTTTCAATCGACAACACACTGATCCTCCGAAGACCATCCCATCCAATCCCCATCACCCACCCCACCCAATCTTTAATAACCTCGCATTTTCTATGACTGATGTGCCTAGCTACCACATCCCTGGACATTATGGGTAATTTAGCATGGCCAATCCACCGAACCTGCACATCTTGGTTACTGTAGGAGCAAATTGGAGACTGTAATTGAACACGAATCTCTGGTGCTGTGAAGCAGCAGTGCTAACCACTGAGCCACCCAGTGTGGGCAACAAAACATGTCTGCATATTTCAGCCCTTGAAAAGTGACATTTGAGCTGGGAGATTCCATAAGTCCCCACACGTCTCATTGAGCAACAGGAGGAGAACATTGAGATCCTGACCGGCTTGGACAGGAACAGGAGCAGGACGTGCAAGTCCATTGAGACTACTATAATGTAGGAACACCAGGAAGACATTCAGACAAGCGAGTGTGTAAAGCAGTAATAGAATGAGTCCAATCAGCCACTCATGCCTCTTACACAGCAATTGGAGCAGCTCTTTTACAGCCTTGTGCCTGTTTCACAGGAATTGTGAAAGGGAAGATAGAAGTTATAGAAAGGGAATAACTTCAAATAACCAGCTTCACTAGGGAATGAAAAGTAGTGAGAAATCTATTGGAATTAAAGGCAAATTGTTAGAATCCGTATTCAAGGAATTGATAACAAGAGATTTTCAAAGTCGATCCACAATCCAGGATTCAACATAGTTATATGAAAGATAAATCATGTTTTAATAATTTGAGTAGCTTTCTTAACAAAAGGTGACAATCAAGGTGGATAATGCGGATCAAATAGATGTATTACATATGGATTTCCAGACAGCAGAGCATAATGTGTCTCACAAAAGATAATATGCAAGACAAGACCACATGGGGAAAGGAAAGATTTATTTGCGAAGAGAGATGATTGGCTAAGTAATAAAAAGCTACGATATGGAGCCACAGGTTTTTGACTGCGTCGGACAAAGTCAAAAATCACACAACAGTAGGTTAGAGTCCAACAGGTTTATTTGAAAACACAAGCTTCCATAGCGTTGCTCTTTCATCAGGTGTTAGAGAGAGAGGAAGACAAGCTTCCATAGCGTTGCTCTTTCATCAGGTGTTAGAGAGAGAGGAAGACCTTAGACACAAAAGCTATAAGGAAACGATCAAAGGATTGTGCAACTCATGCACATGTAAGGTACGCACCTGAGATGGCTCTTAAATCCCTAATCACTTAGAATTGAGGTGCAGGTTTTGATTGATTAATGTGCACATCGATGAATTTCTTTCAAGTCAATGCCTAGAGATACCTTCAGCCATTATCGATGTAAAGGAGGTGACCCCTTTGGTCAGACAATGTATTTCAGGCGTGAGGTCTTGTTTAGAGTCTGTCTGTGTCTTCACCTGGAGTCAGACTGGGTTTGTTCCCAAAGTAGGAGTTTATAAAGTACTGCATTGACTGATTGTCTCCAAATTGTATGGTTTTTTTGAACAAAATAAAGTGTATCTGCAAATGCAAATTAACCCCACAGATTTATACGTACATATGTGTGTGTGTGTGCGTGTACGTGTGTGTGAGGGGGGGGGGGGTGGCTGTGTGAAGGGGAGAAAGAGAGAGAATGTGTGTAGGTGAGAGTGACTGAGGGGGAGTGTGTATGTGAGTGCAGGAGGGAAACAGAGTGGATGTGGGCATACATGTGACAGAGCAGAGTGTGCGTGTGCATATATGGGACAGGGCGAGTGTGAGTGTGTGCGTGTGTGGAGCGAATAGGGAGAGTGTGCATTAGTACATGCAACGGGGAACGTGAGAGTATGTGCTTGTCCAGACTAAGACACAGACAGATTTGGCTGATCCCTTTCACCCCCACACTCACTCCATGGTTTCAGGGCTTCCCCTCTCTGCAGCCTCTGCTCCATTTGATGTTCATGCTACAGACGCAGATGCTGTAACTACAGTTCCCATGCTGCATTCAGAATTAGGTCATGAGGCTGAGCTAGTTTCCTCGTGCTGTCTTATCGGACTCAGCTCATTAACTACCCACATCTTATCGCACTCATTCAATACCAGCCCGATTTTCCCACCCATCATTGCTCGGATGCCTCTGAATACTCAGTGATCCCTGGTACTGGCACCATCTTTAAAGTGCCAATGAGCACACAGTTGAGCTTTCTCAGTGTGCAGCTGCCCTGCACAGTTTACACCGAACATGGCAGATAAGGGACAAATACACCACGATTTGTAGACAGGGGCACAGAGGTCCTGGTGGATGGGCTAGTACAGAGAAGGACCATCTCTTCCCAGAGGGGGCCACACCACCAGACCCACCAAGCATGGTCTGAGCTCACCACCCAAGTCAGTGCAGTATCTGCGGTCTGAAGAAATGTCCAGCAAAACAGGTCAAGCAACAATAACCTTCCACGCTCTGTCAGGATAAGGGTCACCATATTCTCTCTGCTGCCTCACACTCACTAATTTTTTGTTACAGCTCCGACCCCCGAACCAGGCTTATGCTCCACCACTCTCACTCCTGCAATCAGCACATCCCCCCCCCCACCCTCTCTCTTTCCCCTCTACTATGTCTCCCTCTCTAATAACACTGCATGGATGCAACACTGTGGACTGACTCCCTCTGGACACAACACCATCTCCCTCCCACCCACGCAGGGCCACCCACTCCATCCTTCACTCCCTCCCTCTCTTTCTCGCATTCCAGGAGAAACAGCTTGGAATAGGACAGAAAAGGACCAGTCCAGTGGTGGAGTGCCAGGTATCTGTCTCGCCCACACCCCCACCCTCCGTACCTGTATATCTGTATTTGACTCTGTGAGTATCTATATGTAGGTACAGGACAGACAATCTCTGTGGTGGTTACAATGACACAATCTCTCCCTCACCTGGCCTCCCCACCCTACTGCAGTGACAGCCACAGAGGGTGATAACCTTCATGAATTCAGTCTGGGTGGGAGAGAGGGCAGCAGCTCACAGCACCATCCAAACTGACAGCACCATCAACACACACACACACACACACACACACACACACACACACACACACACACACACACACACACACACACACACACACACACACACACACACACACACACACACACACACACACACACACACACATACACACACACACACACATCCGCAGGCTCGCACACAGTGCTGGTAGATGGTGGGTTGCAAATATACTTGACCTGTCAGAATGGAAATGCTCACCTCTGAGTGAACCATTTTGTCAGGAGATCAGATGAATTTATTTCTCATTCTGTTATTGAACTGCTTAAAGATTAGGTGAGAAAGTATTGGATAGTCCAGATAAAGGTCCAGTTGTGGTGGTAATATCGCAGGAACAACATTGCTCAGTATCAGAGAAAATTGCTCTGTGCTTCCAAAGATATTATTTGTAAAACCAAATAGCCGTGCAATGTCAGAGATCTGCAGTAAATGATTTGCTATTTTCTTAGAGAGTAAAAAAACTCTGTCATTGATGCAGTGGTGTGGGGAAGCAAGCAGAAGTTAGTATTGTATGAATCTCATCTCAAAACTCAGTGTTCAGCACTGCTGCCTCACAGCACCAGGCACCCAGGCTCGATTCCACCGTCAGCTGACTGTCTGTGTAGAGTTTGTGCATTCTCCCCGTGTCTGTCTGGGTTTCGACAAGGTGCTCCAGTTTCCATCCACAGTCCAAAAGTGTGAATGTGAGGTGAATTAGCCATGCTAAATTGCCCATAGTACCCATGGATGTGTAGATTAGGGGCATTAGTCATTGGCAAACGTAGGATAGTATTTGAACAGGTCTGGGTGGGTTACTGTTCAACGGGTTAGTGTGGACCTATTGGGCAGAAGGGCCTGTTTCCCCACTGTAGCGATTCTATGAACTCTATGAGCCACAGGGACAGACACAGAGAGAGGACGAGGGAGACTTTGATTACAATTTCAATGTATTTACATCAAAAACAGCATTGCACAGCGATGCAGACAGAGCTACACACAAACTTAGATATTGACACTAACATACATAACACAGACAGAGATGCGCACACAGCTACGGACATTTACACACAAACGCACGAACATACCCCCACATACAGGCACACACGGTCTTTAATGCAGGGATATATACGTTTTTTTTTATTAATAAGTTATCAATGGTCAGTTGGAGAAGGCAGGAGAATGGGGTTTAGATATATTTTAGCCGTGATCAAATGTCATGGCATACTGGTTGGGCTGAATGGCCTAATTCTGATCCAGTGTCTCATGCTCATATGATCTTGTGGTGCCTGGAATTGTCTTTCCACGAGTTCAGTGGTGGCTGAATTTGGAAAGCATTTGATTTAGGAGAGTTAATGGGAATGTGGACAGGTTTGAGGGGCTGAGTGGGCGATATATGTTGCTTATTGTTGACTCCTTATATATCAAAAGAGTGGTGATTGGTTTGATGGGAACACATTTTGAGAATAAGGACCTTCCCATTTCAGACGGAAACAGGGATGTTCCTTTCTCTTCAGGGTTGTGTAATCTGTAGTGTTCTCGTCCTTAGGGAACAATGAAGACTGGGTTACTGAAAACACTCAAGGTTCAGTTCCATAGAACTTTGATGAACAAAAGAATCCGTGTTTATTGGGAACAGACAGGAAAGGGATGTTTAGTTACAATCACATCAACAATGCACATTCTGAATGGTGCAGTAGGCTCGAGGGACGGAATGGTCAGCTACTGGACCTAACCCATGTATTGTTCTCTCAAGCACTCAGTAATGTAATAGAGGTAAAGAAAGATCCCATTCAGCCAGTCAGCATCGTTATAATGAGACTGGATGAGACTATTCTGCCCTCTAAGGATTTATGCAGGAATAGATTGAAACCGTTCAGCCCACTAAGTACATTACACAGTGTAGGATCAGGCCATCCAACCTTTCTCGCCTACTGCCTAGCAACAGGGGAAACCCACTTAACAATCAGGGAACAAATATTCGGATAAATGTTTATATTCAGGTGGTAAAGTTATAACTGGGTGGAGTTCCTCGGGGATCATTGTAAGATTATGAACTATTAACAATCTATACCAATGTCTTGGATGAGAGGACTGCTTGGCTTGGAGCTCAATTAGCTCATTCACCAAAATAGTCATTTAACTGGACATTTGCAATGGGATACGGAGAGGGGAAAATAGTAAGCAAAACTTTGGCAGAAAACGGTACAATGTGGGTTAAGGCAAGTCAGTGCTGTGTTGAACAGATAAAATAACAGTAACCTACTTAAATGGAGAGAATATCGCAAAACTCATTGGTACAGAGGGATTTGTGCGTCCCGGTACATGAGCCACATAAACCTAGTCAGCAGATACAGCCAATAATTAGAAAAGGTTATCTCTTACTGTTTTAGGTAAAGGCTATTGGGTTTAATCATTGAGATGCTTCACTGCATTTTTACAAGACAATGCTGAGACGACACTGGATGAATTGTGTGTAGTAATGAACCCCTAAACTGAAAAAAAAAACATGCAATTGTTTTAGAAGCTTTTCTCAGATGTTTCCCTTCATCCTTGCTAGAATGAGGGCCTGATGGAATAATAGTGTTATACAACACGGAAACAGACCATTCGGTCCAGCTCACCTGCACTGACCAGATATTCCAATCTGATGTAGTACCATTTGCCAGCATTAGACACAAAACACTCTAAATCTTTCTTATTCGTATACTAATCCATTGCCTCTTAAATGTTAAAATTGTACCACTTTCGCTACCAGCTCATTCCATACACGCATTATCCTCGATGTGAAAACATTACACCTCAGGTATCTTTTTTAATATTTCCCCTCTCACCTTAAATCTCTGCCCTCCGATTTGGACCCCTCCAGCCTCGGAAAATAACCTTGGCTGTTTCCCGTATCCATGTCCCTCATGGCCTGTACTAGTCACCCTGACCCCCTCACATTCACTCCATCTCCGTTACACTGACCCCATTAAACTTACTCCACCACCATCACACTGACCTCCTCACACTCACTCCATCACCGTCAAACTGGTCCCCTCACACTCACTCCATCACCATCACGCTGACTCCCTCACACCCATTCCATCACCGTGACACTGATCCCTCAAACTCACTCAATCACCGTCACACTGACTCCTCACACTCACTCCATCACATTCACCCTGATCCCCTCACAGTCACTCCATTACCGTCACATTCATCTGCTCACACCCGCATCATCACGGTCACCCTGACCCTCTGACACTCACTCTATCTCCATCTCACTGACCCCCAAACACTCACTCCATCACCGTCACCCTGACCCCCTCGCACACGCTCCATCAACGTCCCCATAACCCCCTCACACTTACTCCATGACCGTCATCTTGACCCCCTCACAATCACTCCATCACCGTCACCCTGACCCCCAGACACTCACTCCATCACCATCACACTGACCCCCACACACTCACTCCATCACCGTCAAACTGGCCCCCTCACACTCACTCCATCACCATCACCCTGACTCCCTCATACTCACTCCATCACCATCACAATGACCCCCTCACACTCACTCCATCAACGTCACGCTCATCCCCTCACACTCACTCCATCACCGTCACACTCATCTCCCCACACTCACTCCATCGCAGTCACCCTGATCCCCTCACACTCACTCCATCACCGTCACACTCATCCCCTCACGCTCACTCCATCACCGTCACACTCATCTCCCCACACTCATTTCATCCCCACAGCCCTGACCCACTCACACTCATTCCATCACAGTCACCCTGATGCCCTCACACTGACTCTATCACCGTCACCCTGACCCCCTCACACTCACTCCATCACCGTCACACTGACTGCCACGTACTCACTCGATCACCCACACCCAGACCCCCTCACACTCATTCCATCACCGTCACCCTGACCCCCTCACACTCACTCCATCACCCTCACCCTGACCCCCTCACACTGACTCCATCACCGTCACCCTGACCCCCTCACACTGACTCCATCACCGTCACCCTGACCCCCTCACACTCATTCCATCACAGTCACCCTGATGCCCTCACATTGACTCTATCACCGTCACCCTGACCCCCTCACACTCACTCCATCACCGTCACACTGACTGCCACGTACTCACTCGATCACCCACACCCAGACCCCCTCACACTCATTCCATCACCGTCACCCTGACCCCCTCACACTCACTCCATCACCCTCACCCTGACCCCCTCACACTGACTCCATCACCGTCACCCTGACCCCCTCACACTGACTCCATCACCGTCACCCTGACCCAATCACACTCACTCCATCACCGTCACCCTGACCCCCTCACACTGACTCCATCACCGTCACCCTGACCCAATCACACTCACTCCATCACCGTCACCCTGACCCCCTCACACTCACTCCATCACCGTCACCCTGACCCCCTCACACTGACTCCATCACCGTCACCCTGACCCCATCACACTCACTCCATCACTGTCACCGTGATACCCTCACACTCACTCAATCACCGTCACCCTGATCCCCTCACACTCACTCAATCACCGTTGCACTGACTGCTCACACTCACTCCATCACCGTCACCCAGACCCCAACACTCTCACTCCTTCGTCACTTTGACCACCTCACACTCACTCCATCACCGTCACCCTGACCCCCTCACACTCACTCCTTCACCATCACCCTGACCCCATCACACTCACTCAATCCCCGTCACACTGACTCCATGAAACTCACTCTGACACCGTCACACTGACACACTGACGCTCACTCCTTCACCGTCAAACTGACACCCTCAGACTCACTCCATTTCTGTCACACTGACCCCCTCACGCTCACTCCATCACCGTCAGACTGACCCCCTCACACTCACTCCATCACTGTCACACTGACTCCCACACACTCACTCCATCACACTCACCCTGCCCCGCAAACACTCACTCCATCACCGTCACCCTGAACCCCTCACACTCACTCCATCCTCGTCACACTGACCTCCGCACACTCTCTCCATCACCGTCACCCAGACCCCGACACACTCACTCCTTCTCCGTCACTTTGACCACCTCACACTCACTCCACCACCGTCACCCTGACAACCCCCACACTCACTGTATCACCACCCTCCTGACCCCCTCACAAACTTTCCATCACTGTCAACCTGACCCCCTCACACTCACTCCATCACTATCACCCTGACCCCTTCACATTCACTCAATGACCGTCATTCTTACCCTCTCACACTCACTCTATCACCGTCACACTGACTCCCACACACTCACTCCGTCACCGTCAAACTGACCCCCTAACTCTCACGACATCAGCATCACACTGACCCTGTCACACTCACTCCATCACCACCACCCCGGCCCCCTCACACCCACTCCATTACCCTCACACTGACCCCCTCAGATGCATTACATCACTGTCACATTGACCCCCTCACACTCATTCCATCACCGTTACACTGACTCCCACACACTCACTCCTTAACCGTCACTCTGACCCCCTCACACTCACTCCATCTCCGTTACCCTCACCCTCTCACACTCACTCCATCACCGTCACCCTGACCCCCCCACTCACTCCATCACCATCAAAGAGGCCCCCTCACACTCACTCCATAACCGTAACCCTGACCCCCTCACACTCACTCCATCACCGTCACACTGACTCCCTCTCACTCACTCCATCACCCTCACCCTGACCCTCTCACACTCACTCCATCACCATCACACTGACTCCCACCCACTCACTCCATCACCGTCAAACATCCCCCCTCACACTCACTCCATCACGATCATACTGACTCCCACGCACTCTCTCCAACAACGTCACCCTGACCCCCTCACACTCACTCCATCTCCGTCATCCTGACCCTCTCACACTCACTCCATCACTGTCACCCTGACCCCCTCACACTCACTCCATTACCATCACACTGACTCCCACCCACTCACTCCATCACCGTCAAACTGACCCCCTCACACTCACTACATCACCGTCAAACAGGCCCCTCACACTCACTCCATCACCGTCAACCTGACCCCCTCACACTCACTCCATCACCGTCACACTGACTCCCTCTCACTCACCCCATCACCCTCACCCTGACCCTCTCACACTCACTCCATCACTGTCACCCTGACCCCCTCACACTCACTCCATCACCGTCAAACTGACCCTCTCATTTTCACTCCGTCACCGTCAAACAGCCCCCCACACACTCACTCCAACACCGTCACCCTGACCCCCTCAAACACCCTCCACCACCGTTACCATGACCCTCTCTTACTCACTCCATCACCGTCATCTTGAACCCCTCACACTCACTCTTACCATTCAACTAATGGGGGCAGCTACTCCTTATCCACTCTGTCCATGCCTCTCATTACCTTCTCCATCATGATTTCCTTGCCCAAGCTCCAAGCTGTCAACCTGACACACTCACAATCACTCCATAACCATGAACCGGATCCTCTCACACTCACTCCATCACCGTCACCCTGACAACTCCCACACTCACTCCATCACGACCCTTCTGACTCCCTGACAATCTTCCCATCACTGTCACCTTGACCTCCGCACACTCACTCCATCACAGTCACCCTGACTCCCACATACTCACTCCATCACTGTCACGCAGACCCTCTCATACTCACTACATCACCATCACCCTGACCCCGACACACTCACAACTTCACCGTCACCCTGACCCCCTCACACTCACTCCATCACCGTCACCATGACCCTCTCACACTCACTCCATCATCGTCATCTTGAAACTCACACACTCACTCCATCACTGTCATCCTGACCCCCTCATACTCACTCCATCACCGTCAAACATACCCCCTCACAATCACTCCATCACCGTCAAACTGACACCCTCATACTCACCCTATCACTGTCAACCTGACACACTAACAATCACTCCATGACCATCAACTGGATCCCTGCACACTCCCTCCATCACTGTCACCCTGACAACAACCCACACTCACTCCATCACGACCCTTCTGACCCCCTAACAATCTTCCCATCACTGTCACCTTGACCTCCTCACACTCACTCCATCACATTCACCCTGACTCCCACATACCCACTCCATCAACGTCACGCAGACCCTCTCACGCTCACTACATCACCATCACCATGACCCCGACACACTCACAACTTCACCGTCACCCTGACCCCCTCACACTCACTCCATCACCGTCACACTGACTCCCACACACTCACTCCATCACCGTCAAACTGACCCCCTAACTCTCACGACATCAGCATCACACTGACCTTGTCACACTCACTCCATCACCACCACCCCGACCCCCTCACACTCACTCCATCACCGTCACCCTGACAACCCCCACACTCACTCCATCACTATCCTTCTGACCCCCTCACAATCTTTCTATCACTGTCACCTTGACCTCCTCACACTCACTCCATCACAGTCACCCTGACTCCCACATACTCACTCCAACACCGTCACTCTGACCCTCTCACACGCACTCCATCACTGTCATCTTGACCCCCTCACACTCACACTATCACTATCAACCTGACACACTCACAATCACTCCATCACCATCACTCTGACCCCCTCACACTCACTCAATCTCCGTCACACTGACTCCATGAAACTCATTCCGTCAGCGTCACACTGACACGCTCACACTCACTCCATTATCCTCACACTGACCCCCTCAGATGCATTACATCACTGTCACATTGACCCCCTCACACTCACTCCATCACCGTTACACTGACTCCCACACACTCACTCCTTAACCGTCACTCTGACCCCCTCACACTCACTCCATCGCGGTCACCCTGATCCCCTCAAACTCACTCCATCAGCGTCGCACTGACCCCCTCACACTCACTCCATCACGATCACACTGACTCCCACACACTCACTCCATCAACGTCACCCTGATCCTCTCACACTCACTCCATCTCCGTTACCCTCACCCTCTCACACTCACTCTCAAATGCCCTTTGAAATGGGTAAGCCAGTCATTCAGGTATAACACTACGAGGTCTAAAAGAAGTGAAACCAGACAGACCTAAGCACTGGCAGCCGACAGTACGACGAAGCACAGTAGTTCAGAAAGGCAGTTCCCCAGCACCTTCTCAAGAGCAACTGAGAAAGAAAAATAAATACTGGCCCAGCTAACACCACCCAGGTCCAATTAATGAAGTAAAGAAGAAAATCACACTCAGGCAAGAGAGATAGAGGGGACAGATCTCACTTCAAACAGGGACTTGGACATATACCTACACAGGCACGATACTCGGGAATATGGGAAGAGGTGAAAAATAAATAAAAATACTTTCATATTTTATTTTCATCCCAGCTGATTATCTACAATCCCGTGGTTTGTTGTTTTTATTTCTTTCTATCTCTCTATTTCTCCGTACATTCATCTCACTTCAGCAACTCACATTACACTATTTCCCAGCTTCTTTCAGATCTGCTGTACGGTAAGGGGACTCAAAATGCTCAATGTTTTTCACTCGACAGAGACTGGCAAACCTGCTCCGTTTCCCTGGCACTATATTTCTTTTTGGTTCAGATCTGCAGTATCTTTCTTTGCTTGATTTGATTTCTATTTTTCTTATTTGAGAGGACATTGGCCCATTGAGCCCACATTGACCTTCTGCAGAGCATTGCACACAGACCCACCTCATTCATTATTCCTGCACTTCCCTTGGATAGCCCGCCTCCTCCCATATCCCTGCATTTCCCATAGCGTACACACCTAGCTGCACACGATGGGTAATGTAGCATCGTCTATTCACCAAATCTATTTGTACTGTGGGAAGAACTTGGAGCCCCTGGAGGAAACACTTGCAGGCATGGGGAGAATGTGAAAACTAAAGACAAACAGACCTGAAGGTGGAATCTGACTGGAACCCTTGTATTGTGAGACAGCCGTGCTAAACATTGAGACACCGTGTTCCCCTCCTGCTCGCCCACAAACCGGGTCCCTGGTACTTTAAGACAGCCGTGCTAACCACTAAGACACCATTCCCCCCTCTCCTCCCCACAAACCGGGTCCCTGGTACTGTGAGACAGCCGTGCTAACCACTGAGACACCATTCCCCCCTCCCCTCCCCGCCAAACCGGGTCCCTGGTACTGTGAGACAGCCGTGCTAACCACTGAGACACCATGACACCCCTCCTCCCCCAATCTGTGTCTCTTGTACAGTGAGACAGCCGTGCTAACCATGGAGACACCATGCCCCCACCCCTCCCTCCCAAACCGGGTCCCTAGTACTGTGAGACAGCCGTGTTAACCACTGAGACAAAATGTTCTCCTTCCCCTCCCACTCCCCCAAAACATGGTCCCAGGTACTGTGAGACAGCCGTGATAACCACTGAGACACCATGCCCCCTCCCCCTCCCGCCCAAACCTGGTCGCTGGTACTGTGAGACTGTCATGCTAACCACTAAGACACCATGTCCCCCTCCCCTGCCCCCTCCCAAACCAGGTCCCTGATACTGTGAGACAGCCATGCTAACCACTAAGACACCATGTCCCTCTCCACCTCACCTCAAAACGGGTCCCTGATACTGCGAGATAGCCGTGCTAACTACTGAGAGACTATGCACCCTCCCTCTCTCCCCCAATCCGGGTCCCTGGTACTGTGAACAGCCGTGCTAACCACTGAGACACCATGTCCTCCTCCACCTCCCACTCCTCACAAAACAGGGGCACTGGTACTATGAGACAGCCGTGCAAACCACAGAGACACCATGCCCCTTACCCCTCCCCCCAAACCGGGTACCTGATAGTGTGAGACAGCCGTGCTTACCACAGAAACACCACTCCCCCTACCCGCCCGCATATCGGGTCCCTGGTACGGTGAGACAGCCGTGTTAACCACTGAGACACCATGCCTGCCTCCCCCATACCGGGTTGCTGGTACTGTGAGACAGCCATGCGAACCACTGAGACACTATGCCCCCTCCCCCTCCCCCATACTCCCCCAAACCGTGTCCCTGGTACTGTGAGACAGCCGTGCTAACCACTGAGTCACCATGCCCCCTCCCCCTCCCTCCCAAACCGGGTCCCTGGTACTGTGAGACAGCCGTGCTAACCACTGAGACACCCCTCCCCCTCCCCCAATCTGTGTCCCTTGTACAGTGAGACAGCTGTGCTAACCATGGAGACACCATGCCCCCACCCCTCCCTCCCAAACCGGGTCCCTGGTACTGTGAGACAGCCGTGCTAACCACTGAGACACCATGCCCCATCCCCCCAAACGGGATCCCTGGTACTGTGAGACAACCGTGCTAACCACTGAGACACCATGCCCCACCCCTCCCCCAAACCGGGTCCCTGGTATCGTGAGACAGCCGTGATAACCACTGAGACAACATGCCCCATTACCACTAAACGGGGTCCCTTGTACTGTGAGACAGTCGTGCTAACGCCTGAGAAAACATGCCCCCTCTCCGTCCCACTTCCCCATCCCCCAAACGAAGTCACTGTGCTTGGGAATACTGTGGAAAATGTAAACCTGAAATGCAAACAGTAAACAGTGACAAAACCACATAAATGTTTCAGGGTGTGTAGGGAGAAGCATAGGGAGCGTATTGAGTCTGATAAGATTCTCTTCTGAAAAACTCATATTGAACTCAAAAGGTTAATTGTGTTTCTCTCTGCTCAGAACCTGTTATGGTTTTCCAGCAGTTTCAACTGAGTTACTCTTTTGCACTGTGGATAGATGTCTGATCTGAAAAGGAACAGTGAAACTGCCATTTCTGTTGACTCTCAAGTATTTCGTTATGGTTTTTGAACGAAAAATTAAAAACTCTGTGCGTGACAGCTCCCTAAATACCGATAATTTATTGCCACTGTCATAATGCATTTTGCAAATGTTGAACTCGGTGGTCATGACATCATATGATCAATTCTCTGAAAGTAACTGGTTGAAGTACTGATCCCAATTGCTATCAATGTCTTATCATGCTCCTGATGTCACAGGACATATTCATCCATGGTATGCGAAGGCACTAGCAAGACCAGAGTTTATTTTTCATCCCCAATGGCTCTGAAGTAAGCGACACAGGGTTGCCCTGTTTTACCTCTTCAGACCACAGTGATGCAGATCCACACAGAACTGTTTGTAGGAGCATTCCAACATATACTTGTGAAGGAACAGCAAATTATTCCCGAGCCAGGATGACTTGCAACTTGGAAGATACCTTGAAGAGACTGCATTTCCCATTGTACCCATTACCAGTGCAAAATGTTCTTTAATTCCCATTAATCACTGTTTTGCTCAGGGTCCTTGATTCCACCTTCAGTCAAGTCCTGCTTCAACTGAAAGGGAAGTCACTCTGATCTCACCTCAGATTACATTGGACGTTCAGTTGTAAGAATGAGGAGCAAAACACAAGAATACTGTTTGTTTGAACAATGTCCTCACAATGTTCAAAAGAAAATTGATGCTTGGTCTTCCTAAATGCATTATTTCAACATGACATCACTTTTTAAACAATGTTCAAATCGGTGGGTGTTTGTTCTTTTAATTCGCTTCCAATTCAACGTAAAACGTGAATTGATCTTCTGTAATGTGTTTATAATCCAGAATTTAAATCGATCTCTATCATCGTTGAATTAGTTCTTTCAAACAAAATTAATGAATGAGCCTGTGTCCATCCTGCAGATGATAAAGATCTTTCAGCTCTGACTACTGCAGCGAATATTGTAAAGATTAAGCTGCAGGCCCACGTAAAATGGAAATGTTGCAGGACAAGGTGCCAAAAGTTAGTCCAAGGTTAATGATGTCCAAGCCTTATTAATAATACATGCAGAGGGGCGGAGTATAAAAGCAAATTCAGCTCCATGTCTAAAATAATATTTGTGGCTCCCTCACAGAAGACCACAACTGATTCACGCTGTAAGTTCCCCAAAATAGGAAAAAACAAGAGACTGGAATTCCCAATTCTGCAACATCTGTAGAACAGGAAGAAAATCAAGGTTTGTTTCTGAAATTCATCAATGTTGATGATAAGAAATGTGGGAGATGGTGGGGATATTGGAGGATGATAAACAATGTTATGGATCACACAAAGATTAACCGGGTGGATCACAGTGAGCAGTGTTAGGGTACAGGAGGGTACAAACGGATTGTTCAGATGGCCAGATCAATAGCTGATAAAAGGTAACACTGAAATATGGGAGATACTGCACTTTGGAAGATGTAACGAGACAAGAGAGAACTCAAACCATGAAGATAGGCTAGAATTGCTTTTGGAGCAGAGAAGGGTGAGGGGTGAACCTAATAGAGGTGTATAAGTCCATGAGAGATATGGGAAGGGTGAACAGCCAACAGCTTTTCCCCTGAGTCAAAGGGTCAAAAACAAGGGTACATACGTTTGAAATGGAAGAGAAGATACAAAGCGAGGATTTGCGCAATCTGCTTTGAACCCAGAGGATGATATGTGTCAAGAATGCATTGCCTGGGAGGATGGTTTAGGAATGTAACCTCACAAACTTTATTAAACACTTGCATCAGCACTGGATGATGCCGACTCGATGGGCCTTGTCTTTATTGCATGATTCCATGTGGTGGCAGCCATGAAAGCTTTGATATATTGTGAAGCACGAGGGACATTTGGTTTGTTCTGGAGAACTGTGCTTAGTAAGTGGCGAGATTACAAAGCAGTATCATCTTATGGCGTATCAGCACTTACTCAACCTAGGACAGCCCAGCCATCTCTGAAAACATCCAAGATAATTCGCATGCTCAGTGCAAACATCGTCAATCAAAAGCACTAACGTTATTCCAGCTGTTTGAACCATTATTTTAAGGAAACCAATAACAGACATCTCTTCATTATTACAGACCTGTATCTGTAAGGTTGCTATTTCTCTGAAAAAAACAATAAATTCCATCCCATACGCTCGCTTTGACAGTGATTAAGTTTTCCTGTCTTTTCCTGCGAGTTGTTCACCACAGCATGGCGGCTTGTTTAACACTCCATCCACCACTAGTAATATGTATTCCCAGCTAAACCAGCACATGAGATGCACAGCTGGCACTCTCTCTCAACAGCCCCTTGGATGCACCAACACCAACTGGACTGGAACGTCTCAAGGGCAATTAATGCTGGTCGAGCTCCGTTAAAATGCCTGACTTCTAAAGCAGTTTCCAGGGAGGCTTTCACTTTGCCCTATGCTCCTGATCGTTCTCCAAAACCATGAGACTTTCCTGAGTGCTTTTTCCAGGGCTGTTTAAAAGTCACATGTGAAAAGTTGTGCCTAATAACCTGAAAGGAGAAGTCTGCCTTGTCCATGAGAATCGTCTCATAATTTTTCAGTATCTTAAAAAACAACAGAAATGTCGAAACTAGCATCAGGAGTAAGTCACCAATACAGCTCCGTCATGCGATAAGATCGTGGATGATCTTATTGTGACCTTAATCACACATTCCTCCTTTCCCCTTACAACATTAGTGCGTCACACTTAGTCAAGAATCTGCCTGTCTCTGCCTTAGGAATATTCAATGTCTCATCCTTAATTGCTATCTGGGAAGAGAGTTCACAAATACACGACACTTTTAGTGGGTTAAAACAAGCAACATGTCGGAACCTGAGCTGTATACCGGAGGTGAGAGTTGATGCAGGTGAGGCAATAGCAAGAGGTAGACCAGCTAGTGGGAAGGATTTTCCAGGGAAGAAACCAAGGGATCAGTTAAAGTGTGTTTGCTTTAACGCAATGAGTATCAGGAATAAAAGTGATGAACTTAGAGCATGGATAAGTACCTGGTGCTATGATGTTGTGGTCATAACAGAGACATGGGCTTCTCAAGGGCAGGAATGGTTGCTGGATGTTCCGGTGTTTAGAGCATTTAATAAAGAATTGGGAGAGGGGAAAGAGGAGGGGGTGTAACACTACTAATCAGAGAGGGTATTACAGCTACAGAAGCATCCATTGTCGAGGAACATTTGCCTACCGAGTCAGTATGGGTGGAAATTAGGAACAGCAAGGGAGTAGTCACTCGTTCGGGGTTTACTACAGGCCCCCCAATAGCAGCAGGGAGATTGTAGAAAGCATAGGTCAGCAGATTTTGGAAAAGTGTGGACGTCGTAGGGTTGTTGTAATGGCTGACTTTAATTTTCCCAATATTGATTGGAACCTCCTTCGAGCAAAAGATTTGATTGGAGCTGTTTTTGTAAGGTGTGTTCAGGAGGGTTTCCTAACTCATTACGTTGACAGACCGACGAGGGGAGAGGCCATTATAGACTTGGTGCTCGGAAACGAGCCGGGGCAGGTATCAGATCTTGTGGTTGGAGAGCATTTTGGTGATAGTGATCATAACTGCCTCACTTTCTACATAGCTATGGAAAAGGAGAGGATACCAAAATGGGAGGATATTTAATTTGGGAAGAGGAAACTATGATGCGATTAGACATGAGATAGGAAGCACTGACTGGGAGCAATTGTTCCATGGTAAAGGCACTATAGACATGTTGAGATTGTTTAAGGAACAGTTGTTGCAAGTGATGAGTAAATATGTCCCTCTGAGACAGGCAAGAAGGGGTAAGATAAAGGAACGTTGGATGACAACAGTGATGGATCTTCTCGTCAAAAGGAAGAGGGTAGCTTACATAAGGTGAAGCTACGGTAAAGCTCAGCTCTAGACGATTACAGGCAGGCGGGGAAGGAGCTCAAAAATGGTCTGAGGAGATCCAGGAGGGGGCACGAGAAAGGCTTGACAGAACGGTTTAGGGAGAATACAACGACACTTTACACTTATGTGAGGAATAAGCAAATGGTCAAAGAAAGTGTAGGGCCGATCAGGGATAGCATAGGGAACTTGTGTATGGAGTCTAAGAAAGTAGGGAAAGCAGGAAATGAGTTTTCTTTGCTTTTAACTGTACGAAAGAGACGAACTTCGTAGAGAATGAAACCTTTGAAGAGCAGGTGTGCATGCTGGAATGGATAGAGGTAGAGGAAGCTGATGTGCTGAAAATTTTGTCAAACATTACGATTGACAAGTCGTCAGGCCAGGACCAGATTTGTTCTCGACTGCTTTGGGAAACGAGAAATGCAATTGCTTCGCCACTTGCGAAGTTCTTTACATCCTCGCTGTCCACTGGAGTCGTAGCTGAGGACTGGAGAGAGGCAAATGTAATTCCTCTCTTCAAGAAAGGAAATAGGGAAATCCCCGGCAATTACAGACCAGTAAGTCTCACGTCTGTCATCTGCAAGATGTTGGAAAGGATTCTGAGGGATAGGATTTATGACCATCTGGAAGAGCATGGCTTGATTAAATGCAGTCAACACGGCTTTGTGAGGGGCAGGTCTTACCTCACAAACCTTATCGAGTTCTTTGAGGATGTGACTGGAAAAGTTGATGACGGTCGAGCTGTGGATGTGGTGTATATGGAATTCAGCAAACCATTTGATAAGGTTCCCCATGGTAGGCTCATTCAGAGGTGCAGGAGGAATGGGATACAGGGGAACCTAGCTGTCTGGGTACAGAATTGGCTGGCCAACAGAAGACAGCGAGTGGTAGTAGAAGGAAAATATTCTGCCTGGAAGTCAGTGGTGAGTAGTGTACCACAGGGCTCTGTTCTTGGGCCTCTACTGTTTGTAATTTTTATTAATGACTTGGATGAGGGGATTGAAGGATGGGTCAGCAAGTTTGCAGACGACACAAAGGTTGGAGGTGTCGTTGACAGTATAGAGGACTGTTGTAGTCTGCAGCAGGACATTGACAGGATGCAGAGATGGGCTGAGAGGTGGCAGATGGAATTCAATCTGGATAAATGCGAGGTGATGCATTTTGGAAGGTCGAATTTGAAAGCTGAGTACAAGATTAAGGATAGGATTCTTGGCAGTGTGGAGGAACAGAGGGATCTTGGTGTGCAGATACATAAATCCCTTAAAATGGCCACCGAAGGGGACAGGGTTGGAAAGAAAGCATATGGCGTTTTGGCTTTCATTAACAGGGCGATTGAATGTAAGAGTCGTGACATCTTGTTGAAGCTCTATAAAACTTTGGTTCGACCACACTTGGAATACTGCGTTTAGTCTGGTCGCCCTATTATAGGAAAGATGTGGATGCTTTGGAGAGGGTTCAGAGGAGGTCTACCAGGATGCTGACTGGAATGGAGGGCTTATCTAACGAAGAACGTTTGACTGAGCTCGGACTTCTTTCATTGGAGAAAAGGAGGAGGAGAAGGGACCTAATTGAGGTATATAAGATAATGAGTGGCATAGATAGAGTTGACAGCCAGAGACTATTTGCCAGTGCAGAAATGGCTAACATAGTTTTAAGCTGTTTGGATGAAAGTGTAGTGGGGATGTCAGAGGCGGGTTCTTTACACAGAGAGTTGTGAGAGCATGGAATGCGTTGCCAGCAGCATTTGTGGAAGCAAGGTCATTGGAGATATTTAAGAGTCTGCTGGACATGCATATGGTTCAGAAATTTGAGGGTGCATACGTGAGGATCAATGGTCGGCACAACATCATGGGCTGAAGGGCCTGTTCTCTGCTGTACTGTTCTATGTTCAATGATCTATCTTCTTTATTGAGATATTCTTTTGTTTTATTGTCCATCCACTCCTGGTAATCTCTCTCACAAGCTGAAATATTGTTTCAGAGTTCAAATTGAAAAGACTACTGGGAATATTTTGGGGTTACCAAGATCACATGTTGTTCGCCTAAATTCTAGCAGATCCAGAATCAGTCAGTTCAAGATTTCCTACTGAAATAAACGTTCCTCACAGGAGTTAGTTGAGTGAATCTTCTCTGCACTGATTTGCATGTCATTATGGCCATCACTCTCTCGATTTCGACTCGCCACTACCCTGGAAATCTGTGCAAAATCTTCCCTAATTTTGAATGTATTCTGTTTGAGCAAGTTTCTACATTTATCGGAACCTTCATCAAAACTTTATGCACCTAAAGGTTTATTTTGTAATCCAAGTGCCCGTTTGCTCTGTGCTTCAACCCAATCTCTCCATTGAAATAATACACTGCCTTTAAATTCTACCTGCCAACAACTTTGAGCGCACAGTTTTTCTTACGATGCTGCGTACAACAATATTTGTCTGCTCACTTGACCCATCTTAACCTATTTATAGACTCATGTCCTCTTCATACCTTGCTTTTCGAACAGTTTCAAATGTCTGCATTCTTCCCTAATACAAACAGAATATTTGGCCAAATAGATAGATTGTGGCCAATGGAATTGACAATTTAATATTTTTAATCAATGTCTAAACTATGAACTTGTGACAATGCTAACATGCTTTATATTCCCATCATTCAGTTCCCAAAACTCAAAGTAGGGACAGATGATGTAGAATCCGTGTGGTTACAACTGAGGAACGGAAAAGGTGAATAACCATAGTTGGAGTTATGTACAGGCCTACAAATCATAGTCAGTAGCTGGGGCAGAGGACACATCAGGAGATAGAAAAGATGTGAAGGAAAGGCAAAGTTACAGTGATTGCGGAGATTTCAATATGCAGGTGGACTGGGAAAATCGGGATGGTCGTGGTTTGCATGAAATGGAATTTATGGAATGTCTACGACGTGGCTTTTTGGAGCAGCTTATGGTGCAGGCAATGAGGGATCGGGCAATACCGGATTTAGAGTTGTGCAATGAGGCAGACTTGATAAGGGAGCTAAAGGTAAAGAAAGCTTTATGATGCAGTGAGCATAATATTATTTAACCTACTCTTTAATTTAATAGGTGAAGATAGAATCAGAGTTCACAATATTACCACTGAATGAAAGCAACTACAAAAGCATGAGGGAGGAACTGGGTAGAATTGACTGGGAGAGTAGGCTAGCAGGAAAGACAGTGGAACAGTAATGTGGGGAGTTTCTGGGAGTAAGTCAGGAGACACAGCAGAAATTCATCTCAAGCTAAAAGAGGCATGATCTGGTGAGGATGAGTCAACAATAGATGACAGGGAAAATCAGGGTTAGCGTAAAAGCAAAAGAGAAATCAGGTAACATGATAAATGCCAGTGGGAAACCAGAGGAATTGGAAGCTTTCAAATACCAATACAGGGCAACAAAATAAGAAATAGGACGAAGAATATTAAATATGAGGGTAAGCTAGCCAGTAATATAAAAGACTGTAAGAGATTCTTTAGATATATAGAGGGCAGAAGAAAGGCAGAAATGGACATTGGGGCGCAGAAAACGACGCTGGAGATATAGTAATGGGGGACAAATAATGACTGAGAAACTGAACAATTATTTCATGTCAGTTTTCACAGTGAAAGACACGAATAGTATATGACAAATTCAAGATAGCATGGGGGCAGAGCTTATTCGGAGAAGTTGCTTCAAAAACTAAATGGCTAAATAAACTGGACCAGATGGACAATATCGCAGACTGCCAAGGGAGATAGCTGCAGAAATAATGGAGACATTTGTGGTGATCTTTCATGAATTTCTATAATCAAGGAGAGACTCAGAAGATTAGAAAGTTGATAACGTGACACCCTCTTTAAAAAGAGAATAAGGCAAAAGGCAGAAAGTGACAGACCGATTAGCACAACCTCAGTCATATGTAAGATCCTGGAATCCATTGTGAAGGATGAGATTTCTGAATACTTGCAAGTGAATTGTAAAATTTGGTAAAGTCGGTATGGTTTCATCAAGGAGACGTCATACTTCATAAATCTGTATGAGTTATTTGAGGATGTAACAAGCAAGTGAGGCAAAGGAAAGCCAATGGATGTTATCCACCTGGACTTCAAGAAGGACTTTGACAAGTTGCCACACAGGAGGCTGCTGAGTATAATAAGGCCCCTTTTCGTTAGAGACAAAGTATTAGTGTGTGCAGAAGCTTGGCTGTCTGGCTGAAAGTAGAGAGTGGGGATAAAAAAGGTCCTTCTCA
Source organism: Chiloscyllium plagiosum (assembly GCF_037043375.1). NCBI lineage: Eukaryota > Metazoa > Chordata > Chondrichthyes > Orectolobiformes > Hemiscylliidae > Chiloscyllium > Chiloscyllium plagiosum. Next base: position 102,642,813 of record NW_028270159.1, read on the forward strand.
GGATAGCAGCTGATGACAACTGGTGTTCCACAAGGCTCACAACCTTTTACTTGTAACAATAACGAAGTATATGAAGGAACTGAGGGCATTCTGGGTAGGCAGGTTGAGTGAAGATTTAGGAAGTTGTTGTATCTGCCGCACAGTGAGTTTAAAGTCTCCTATTCAGCAAAAGAACTGTGAGGCAACTCTTATAAACAATAATATTTGTTTTTTGAGCACAGTCAATGTTAGTACAATAAAATTTAGTATAAAGTAATTAAAAGTACTGCAAACTATCTTATGCTTTTACTTAACATTGGTTGATCATGTACTACCACACTAGAACTTGGCCAGGCTACACATGGTGATGCCTTCTTATTCTTCCGATGGTCTTGGAGTTGTTTTCTTTCTCAGTGGTTATTCTCCAGTTACCACACTCCGTGGGGTTTTGAGGTGATTCTTATCCTTCCAAGACTTCAAATCCTTGGGAGGGTATGGAGGATCAGCCAATGGAATGATTAGGTTCATTTACCCTGATAAATCAGACTAACCAGGGGTTGTCATATTGATGGCCCAAGGGCGACATTCCAATGTCCCATTAAAGTCCATCTTCAGGAGTGTATTGCAGGGTATGTACTGTAGCTGTCAGGATTGTTTGCAAACCGTCTGTAGGGAGCTGCAGCCTGTCTCGATTCTGCAGCATATGGATTAGCACAGACACTTCAGACAAGGCTGGGATACATTTCCCAGCAAGCTTTAATCACTGTTCATTTTTGTAACTCCATGATAAGTTTATTAATGTTCATCATACGTTCATTGATTCAGGTAGATTATCCGGTCAGAAAGACAAATACAATTATGACATTTATTATGAGAGGACTTGAATATTAAAGCAGGGATAGATTTCTGAGTCTTTACAAGGCTCTGGTAGAGCACATTTGGAGTATTTGGTGGGAGCACCATTAAACATATAACTAGACAGATACATGAATGGCCAGGAAGCAGAGGGATACAGATCATTAGAAAATAGGCAGCAAGTTTAGACAGAGGATCTGGATCGGTGCAGACTTGGAGGCCTGAAGGGCCTGCTCCTGTGCTGAAATTTTCTTTGTTCTTCGTTCTTTATTATTCATTCTAAAAATAGCAAATTTTCAACTTACTGTATGCTACAATTTAATAACATAAAACATTTATATATTTGACAGTGCATGTTCAATTATTGTCATTTCTAAATTAGAGTCATAGAGATGTACAGCATGGAAACAGACCCTTTGGTCCAACCCATCCATGCCGACCAGATATCGCAAATCAAACTAGTCCCACCTGCCCGGACCGGGCCATATCCCTCCAAACCCTTCCTATCATATATCCATCCAGGTGCCTTTTAAATGTTGCAATTGTACCAGCCTCCACCACTTGCTCTGGCAGCTCATTCCATACACATACCACCCTCTGCATGAAACAACTGCTCCTGAGGTCTCCTTTATATCATTACCCTCTCACCCTAAACATATGCCCTCTACTTCTGGACGCCCCCACACCAGGGAGAACATCTTGTCCATTTACCCTATCCATGCCCTTCATGATTTTATAAACGTCTATAAGGTCACCCCTCAACCTCCGACGTACCACTGAATACAGCCCTAGCCTATTCAGGCTCTCCATACAGCTCAAATTCTCCAACACTAGCAACATCCTTGTAAATCTTTTCTGAACCCTTTCAAGTTTCACAACTTCCTTCTGATAGGAAGGAGACCAGAATTGCACGCAATATTCCAAAAGTGGCCTAACTAACTTCCTCTGGACACACAACATGACGTTCCAACTCCTGTACTCAATACTCTGACCAATAAAGGAAAGAACACCAATCGTCTACTTCACTAACTTATCTATCTCCGACTCTCCTTTCAAGGAACAATGAAACTGTACTCCAAGGTCTCTTTGTTCAGCAACACTCCCTAAGATCTCGCCATTAAGAGTATAACTCCTGCTCAGACTTGCTTTCCCAAAATGCAGCACCTCGCATTTATGTAAATTAAACTCTATCTGCCACTCCTAAGCCCATTGGCCCATCTGATCAAGATCCTGTTGCAATTCGAGGTAACCTTCTTCGCTGTCCACTACACCTCCAATTTTGGTGTCCTCTGCAAACTTACTGACTGTACCTCTTTATGCTCCCATTCAAATAATTTATATAAATTTCGATAAGTAGTGGATTCAGCACTAATCCTTATGGCACTCCACTGGTCACAGGCCTCCAGTCTGAACAACAACACTCCACCACAACCCTCTGTCTTCTACCTTTTGGTCAGTTCTGTATCCAAATGGCTAGTTTTCCCTGTATTCCATGACATCTACGCTGGCTAACCAGTCTCCCATGGGGAACCTTGTCGATCGTCTTACTGAAGTTGAAATAAATCACGTCCACCGCTCTGCCTTCATCAATCCACTTTGTTACTTCTGCAAAAATCTCAATCAAGTTTGTGAGACATGATTTTCCACTCACAAAGCAATGTTGACTATCCCTAATCACTCTTTGCCTTTCCAAATACATGTGCATCCTATCCCTCAGGGTTGCCTCCAAGAACTTGCCCACCATCGCTGTCAGGCTCACTGGCATTTAGTTCCCTGGCTTGTCCTTACCGCCCTCATAAACAGTGGAACCACATTCGCCAACCTCCAGTCCTCTGGCACCTCACCTATGACTATCGATGATACAAATATCGTAGTAGCAGGCACAGCAATCATTTCCCTGGCTTCCCACAGAGTTCTCGTGTATACCTGATCAGGTCCTGGGGATTTAACCAATTGTATGCATTTCAAGACATCCAGCACATCCTCCTCTGTGATATAAACATTTTGAAGATGTCACAATTTATTTCACTACATTCTATATCCTCCATGTCATTTTCCACAGTAAACATTGATGCAAAATGCACATGTATTATGTCTCCTATCACCTGCGGCTGCACACAAAGGCCTCCTAGCTGATCTTTGAGGGGACCCTATTCTCTCCCTATTTACTCTATTTTCGTTAATGTCTTTGTAAAATCCTTTTGGATTCTCCTTAATTCTATTTGCCAATGTTATCTCATGTCCCCTTTTTGCCCTACTGATTTCCCTCTTAAGTATACTCATACTGCCTTTATACTCTTCTAAGGATTCACTCGATCTAGTCAGACAACATGCTTAGATTAGATTTAGATTAGATTAGTTACAGTATGAAAACAGGCCCTTTGGCCCAACAAGTCCACACCAACCCGCCGAAGCGTAACACACCCAGACCCATTCTCCTACATTTACCCCTTCATCTAACACTACGGGCAATTTAGCATTTTGCACATTGCATCCTGCATATTTTTGGATTGTGGGAGGAAACCAGTGCACCCGGAGGAGTCCCACGCAGACACGGCGAGAATGTGCAAACTCAACAAGCAGATTCACCTGAGGCGGGAATTCAACCCAGGTCTCTGGCGCTGTGAGACAGCAGTGCTAACCACTGTGCCACCATGCCGCCGTGCCGCCCACAATGTTCTTCTGCTATACAAAACAAAATGTGCACTCTTTATTTTTGTATAATAAAATGTTGTTAGGTGTTTATATTTTAGTTCCATCAATATAGAATCAGCTTAATTGTTTTCAGAGATAATGCAATTATTGTTCAGTTGAATAATTGTAGTTAATATTTCATCATTGCCCAATTCACAAACATGGCAAACACCTGATTATTGTTCAGGTCTGTAAATCCACTACGTCACAATCATGACCGACATTAAAAATGGATTCCAAAAGATTTCAATTCAGGCACAGGGCTACTGGACCTCATAGCTACCTGCAGCACTCAGTGAGACAGGGACCTGCTCCTGAATCTATCCAGATAATTTCCAACATTCGTCAGGGCAATCATTCAAACTTTCCTTCAAAGTAAACCATTTGGATTCCACCTTGGGCATGAGGAAAATAGCTAACAGACTATCACTGTTCTCAGTGTAGCTATATATACTGTCTAATTTAGATACCAATGATTGACCAGGAACTAGGTCTTACAATGTCATCCCCAGTCAAATCCAGACCCAGAGAGGAGTTGTATGGACATAGAGTGTCAGAATCACATGGTGTTGTTTGTGGTGCTGACACCTGCCTGTCCCCCATACTCCATACATCTAATCCCTGGACCAGACACTTGGTGAAAATATTCATAATTGACAGTCTATTGCAGCATCTTGTGTCGCACAGTGAATCCTCTGAAATTCTATCCAATAAATGTACCTTCACATTCACCAGTATCAAAATAAATTTGTAAATGTCAGTGGATGGACAGATATTAATACATTGCTCACCCAACAGAATGTATCTGAAGAAACCAGGAGCTAACGGCAAGTCAAAAATCAGTTTAATAATTGAACTTTGTGGATTTTGTCTGGTCTAGGTACCGCACATATTGTGCTGACACTCAGGAGAACGTAACCATGCACACCATAACTGGAAGTCTTGGTCTAACGTCCCTCCCCAGCTTCCTGAACTCACACACCTCACTCCTTCACAATTTCAACAAATAATAAGAATCCACAAACTGAGTGAAACTTAGAACACAGAACAGTACAGCACAGTTAGAGCCCTTCAGCCCTCAATGTTTTGTCGGCCTTTTATCCTACTCCAAGATCAGACTCTCCTACATAATCTTCAATGTACTAACTTCCATGTGCCTGTCCAAGGGTCTTCTTAATTATCTCTAATGTATCTGACTTTAGTACCATCACTGGCGGTGCAATTTGGCCCCACCAGTCTCCGTGTAAAGAACATACCTCTGACATCCCCCCGAAACCTTCCTCCAATCACCTTAAAATTATGTCTCTTGTTGAAAAGACTCTGGCTATCCAATCTTTGTCTCTCAACATCTTGTACACCTCTATCAAATCAGGTGTCATTCTTCTTCGCTCCAGGGAGAAAAGTCCTAGCTCCCTCAACCTTTCTTCCTAAGGCATGTCCTCCAGTCCTGGCAGCATCCTGGTAAATCTCCTCTGCACACTCTCTGAGGCTTCCACATGTTTCCTATAATGAAGCAACCAGAACTGAACACAATATTCCAAGTGTGGTTGAACCAAAGCTTTATAGAGCTAAGCATTAACCTCGCCGCTCTTAAACTCAATCCCCCTGATAATGCAAGCCAACAGACCATCACCTTCTTAACAACCCAATCAACTTGGGTGGCAACTTTGTGAGATCTATTGACATGGACCCCAAGATACCTCTGTTCCTCCACATTGCCAAGAATTCTGCCTTTGCCCATATATTCTGTACGCAAATGCAGCCTTCCAAAATAAATCACTTCACACTTTTTAAGTTTGAACTCTATCTACCAATTATCAGCCCTGCTCTGCATCCTGACAAAGTCCTGTTGCAACCTACAGCAGCCCTCCACACTATTCACAACTCCATCAACCTTCATTTCATCGGCAAACTTACTAACCCACTATTCCACTTCCTCAGCAAAGTCATTTATAAAAATCACAAAGATCACAGGTCCCAGAGCCGATCCCTGTGGAACACCATTGGTCACTGAGCTCCAGGCTGAATTCTTTCCAGCTGCTACCATCCTCTGCCTTCTATGGGCCAGCCACGCCTGTATACAGACAGCCACATTTCCCTGCTTCCCATGACTCTTTACCTTCTGAATGAGTCTACAATGGGGAATCTTATCAAATGCCTTTCTGACATTCTTGTTCACCACATCAACTGGTCTACCCTCATCAACATGTTTTTTTCACACCTTCAATGAATTCAAAAAGGTTTGTGAGGCATGACCTGCTCCTCAAATAAACCATGCTGACTATCTCTAATCAAGCTATCATTTTCTAAGTAATTGTAAATCCTGTCTCTCAGAATTGTCTCCAATACTTAGCCCACCACTGATACAAGACTGCCTGTTCTATCATTCCCAGGGTTATTCCTATTCCCTTCCCTGAACAAGAGAATAACATTTGCCACTCTTCCATCATCTGGAACTACTCCGGTGGACAGCGAGGATACAAATATTATCAACAAAGGCACGGCAATCTCTTCCATCGTTTCCTTGTTTTAAACCTAGAGTATATCCCATCAGACCCAGGGGATTTATCTATCCTTATGTTTGTACTTCAATCAGTTTATACTACCCCTCAACTTGTCTACACCCTGTCCAACCAACTGATTGAATGCTTTCCATTTCAGTGCTAAATACAGTGCTGACTTCCTGAGCTAATACGGTTCCCAATGTCTTGCGAATCACGGAATCAAAGAAAAAGGAATGCACCAATCCCTCCCTGATAAAAAGCTCATGCTCGAACCATCGACTCTCTTGCTCCTCGGATGCTGCCTGGCCTGCTGTGCTTTTCCAGCACCATAATTTTCGACTCTGATCCCCATCAACTGCAGTTCTCAGTTTCTCCCTTACTGAGGGCTGTCCCCTCTGCACACTGAGGGGGGGAATTAACCATCAGAAACTCATTGTATGTGCAGCTGACTGCTCAGTTCTGGAAAGTTGCACTTGATGAATACATTTTTTGAAAAAATAAATTACAATTCAACAAATATTCATTCAGTCCCCGAGTTACAATTTTGGTTCGTGGTTTGGGCAGCCTGATAACAAATAGTGAATGATAGAGGAACTCCGAGGCATAGACTATTCCAGGTGTTATATTCCAGCTTACGTTAATACTGGCAGTATCATCAGACAGACCTCAATGATAATGGCATGAGTTGACATGTGGAGGTGGAATATGTTTGCCATCACGGAGGCGTGTTTGAGAGAGGTCAGGGCTAACAACTCAATATTCTGTTGTACTGGAACTATAGGCAGGACAGGAGTGGGTGTTAAAGAGGATGTGGTGTTGCATTATTAATTAAGGAACAGTTACTGCAGTGGGAGGGACGATATCTTGGACATGTCTTCGAATGAGGCTTTATGGGTCGAGGTTAGTGTCCAAACGATGACAGACACACTGCTGGGGATATTTTATAGAGCCCCAGAAAGATGAAAATGCAGGAGCAAATATATAACCAATTCACTGAGGTGTGTAAAAACCAATTCACTGAGGTGTAAAGGAAAGAAAGTCCTAAGATGTTACAGAGATAGGAAAGCAAGGATGGAGATGTTAAAGAAACAGGAAAGCAAGACCAGGGATGTTACAGAGATAGGAAAGCAAAGCAGGAGTTGTTACAGACATAGGAAAGCAAGGCAGAAGATGTTTCAGAGATAGGAAAACAATGCTGGAGATGTTACGGAGAGAGAAGAAAGCAAGGCTGCAGATGTTACAGAGATAGTGAAGCAAGGCTGGAGATCTTACAGTGAGAGGAAAACAAGGCTAGAGATGTAACAAAGGTAGGAAAGAAAGGCTGGACATGTTACAGAGACAGGATAGAAAGGATGAAAATGTTACAGAGAGAGAGGAAAATAAGGCTGGAGATGTTACACTGATAGGAAAGCAAGGCTGGAAATGTAACAGAGATAGGAAAGCCAGGTGCGAGATGTTATAGAGATAGGAAAGCAAGACTGGAGGTATTACCGAAATAGTGTGGCCTGTACATGCTAGAATAGGATAGTGAGATAATTTTGAACTCATTCACAGGATATAGGGAAAGGTGAGGCAGCTGGAATTTAGAGAGATAGGGAGGGGTGTAGTGCCTGGCAGAGTTTACAGTGACAGATGGGGCTGTAGTATGATGTAAATGTTGTAGTGATACGGAGGGTTACTGAGGTACAGATGGATGCAGCGGCCGGAGGAGACAACAGGGAAAGATACAGAGATATAGGTAGATAGTTTAAAAATGGAATTGTGCAATGTCTTAATAGTGAAAATATTGTAGAAATCTGTGGAATTGACAAGGCACTTAGAGAAACTGAAGGAGTGAGACCTTGGACTGTCCAATCACAAGAGTTATAGAGAGAGTGTAGAGTGAGTGTCATACAGCACAGAAGAGACCCTTCGATTGATAGTGACAGAAAAGTAAAAGCCCTGCAGACATTGGAAATCCCTCCTTCCTAACATCTTTGGGCTAGGGCTAAATGTGGGAGAGGCGTCCTACAGACTCCTCAAGCAACAATGTGACATAACGAAGCCTCACTTGTCAGATCAAACACAGACACAGAAACCTCCTGCTGACTCCCTTCCCTCAGCTCATGGATCAGTGTCCCTCTACATTTAACACTTGGAGAACGCACTGATAGAGTGAATGAGCTGAAGAATGTACACTGGGTGGGCTATTCCAAAATCACCACCAAGAGGTGCTCAGCAGCAGCATTCCTGATCGAGATGGTCGTGTCCAAAAGAACATTACCGCAAGACTGGGTCTGCACCGGGTGCGGAGGGAACGACTGACAGGGAGAAACATACTTGACCTCATCTTCAACACGGCTGTGGAGACATTGATAGATGACCAGATTGGGAACAATGACTACCGCACACAGTATTTCTGGAGACAAAGACCCATTGTGAATATTGTGTGTGTATACACACGTGAGCGCACATGTGAGAGATGCTATCACCATGCTAAACGGGACAGATTTCGAAGAGATCTAGAACTCAGTACTGGCCTGTATGAGGTGATTTGGGTCATTACCAACAGCAGAAGAATAGTACTCCAGCACAATTTACACTGTCACTGCCTGGCATATGGTCCACTTTACCCTGATCATCAGGCCAGGGGATAAACCCTTGATCAATGGATAATACAGGAGGGCAGGCCAAGAGCAACCCAGTTACACCTCAAAATGAGTTGACGTTGCAAAACAGGACCACTTACTTACCAAATAGCATAAACAGCTCGTGACAGACAGATCTAACCAACAAATCATACCTAATCTCCACAATCCTGTCACATGCAGCCAGGTTGAATGGTGGTGTCAATCAAACAACTCACTGGAGGAGGAGAATCCCCACATATCACCTTCCTCAATGATGGAAGAGCCCAACACAACAATAGAAAAGCTAGGGCTGAAACGACCACAACAATGTTCAGACAGAAGTATCGATGGGATGATCTATTTTAGTCTCCTCCAGATGGCAGTCTTCAGCTAATTCGATTCACTGTGAGTGGTAATTCCAAACTGCTGGAGGGATGAGGAATGCAAAGGCTGTAGACACTGATAACATTCCATTCAAGCTGTTCCTGCTGGGATACAGCACTGGCATCGACCTGTCAATGTGGGAAACTACCCGGGTGTGACCTCCACACACACAGACAAACCATCAGACTATCAATGACTGCCCCATTGCTCTCATCTCTATCTTTAATAAAGGGATGGAAGATGTCACTCACAGTTGGATCAAGCAGCACTTCCTCAGCACCAACCTGCTCACTGAAGCTCAGTTTGGGCTCTCATCCCTTGGGCTCATTGAAGCCTTGGTTTAACGATGTACAACAAGAGACCACGCAGCTGAATTCTAGAGGTGAGGTGACAGTTACTGCACTTAACATCATCATAACTGCATTTGACCAAGTGACGTATCCAGGATTAACGGCTAAACTGGAGCAAATAAGAATTGTTTGCACTGGCTGAAGTTATACCTGGTACAAAGGAAGGTGGCTGGGGTTCGTGGGGAGCAGCCATCTCAGATCCAGGACAGCTCTGCTGCAGTTCCCCATGGAAGGGGATTTTGGTTAGCCTGTAGATCAGAAATGGAAAGGTAAGGTACCATACTCGTACAGGATGATAGGGCTGCTCTCGTTAGACAGAGACGACTGGTGGTAGTTTAAGTGGACAGTCATCATGCCTCAAGCAAGGGAGATGTTGAATCGGACAGCCCTTTTCAGTCACCTCAGTCAGTGATGAATTGAAACCACACTGTTAGCATTAATCTGCATTACAAATTAGCCGCCCAACTGATTGAGGTAACCAAGTCCTCACTCAGCTCCTTGTGGTAGATATTATAATATTATTCCATTCAGATATGTTCTTTGACACCTCTGGAGCAGGTGGAACTAAAAGCAAGCTTCCTAACTCAGAGAGAGGGACAGCATTAGTGAGCTGTAAGAGTGCTCTCTGCCCGAGGCCCAATAATTTTCTGCTGCTTCATAAATGACTGTAAAATCACAACTGGGACTGTTTGCCAATGATAGGACAGTGTTCAACACCATTCGTGATTTACTCAGATACTGAAGCAGTCCTTGTCCAAATATAACAGGATCTGGAAATATGCAGGTGTGTGCTTAACAGTGACAATACCATTTCCATTACACATGTGCCAGACAACGATTACTTCTAACAATGGAAAATTGAACCACATTCTGTAACGTTCAATGCCACCACCATAACTGAACACACACCAAGCAATATCGCGGGGATTACTGTTAACCTGAACTGGAATGACCATATGATTTCATTACTCATTCCTGTGAAGGGCTTATGCTAAAACATTGCCTTCTCCTGTACCTCAGATGCTGCCTGACCTGGTTTGCTTTTCCAACGCCACTTTTTGACGCATATAAATTTATTGGCTACAAGAAAATGTCAGGGGCTAGAAAGTCTGCAGGAATAACTCACCTCAAAATTTCCGAAAGCCTGTCCCCTATTGCTAAGACACATGTTGAATGTGTGTGATTAAATACTTGCATTTGTCTGTGTGAGTGCAGCTTCACCCCTCATCCACTGAACCTCAGTAGCAGCAATAACTGCCATCTACTCGGTGCTCTGCAGAAATTTACCAAGGCTCCTTACAACGTACCTCTGAACCCCCGACAATTAAGAAGGACGAGGGAAGCAGATACACGGGACCCCCACCATGTTCGCGTTCTGTTCCAAGCTATCTACCGTCCGGATTGGAAAGTATATTGCCGTTCCTTCAGTGTCACTCTTTCAAGTTCCCTATTTATCAATAAATGCCGTCCCAATCACATTTCATGAATAAATTAACATGAAAAATATTGTCTAGACCTGTTCAATGCTGGACCCTGTTTTGAGTTTTGTGAGCTCAGGCTGGTTGGTCCAGGCAGTACCTTGCTTGTTGTGAACAGCTGAAGGGATATGCTGTTTGAAACAATTTGTCAGTCTCTCAGAGGCATGGCCTACATACCGAACATCACAGTCACTAGCATTCTCATCCCACATTACTGAGCTCTGAGATAGATTGAAGCAACTAAAAACGTACTTATACTTGACTGGGGCATGTTTAAACACACGGTGACATTGTTGCCACGAAAATGATTATGAGTGAATATTAGCAGGGAGAAAGTGAGGCCTGCAGATGCTGGAGATCAGATTCAAAAAGCGTGGTTCTGAAAAAAAAACCTCAGACGTTCAGGCAGCACCTGAGGAGCAGGAGAATCGACTATTAGTTAACAATATTAATACAAGGGAAAATAATAGTATATTTTCAAATTCCTTGTATACTTAATAATAATTTGGTCTTGGGTGTGGCAATGAGACTCATCATTTCAATGCTACTTACTGTGAGATTTCATCACATTGTTGTTATAACAGTATACTGAATAAATGGGTGGATTTTGTGCTTATTGGACAATCTAAAAGTTGGTATTACAAAGGATAACGGACCTTCAGTAAAGAGACTTGACTTAATGGCTGTTAACGGTTAGAACAATACTGCAAACATTTACACAGAGATTTCCAGCTCAAGTCACACACAAGGTTGCTTGGCTGGGATTATGCTGGCCATCAATGGAGCTGCACAATTCTGTTTGTATAATGACATTGTGGGGCGAACATACACTGGATATGGTTTATGAGGGATTCAATGTTACATGTGATGTACTGCAGGAGTCCATCACCTTTATAACACCTTCATTCAGGATCAGGTCCAAGGTTCAGAATTACAGAGTTTAGGTGGCACACAAGAAGAGATATACTTGCAGGACATGGCTGTTTACAGGTCATTGTTGTAAATGTTGAACTGCATCTGGACCACCGTTATGTGCTAGTCCATTGACCAGTCTGCCCCACACACATCTCCCCGTTGTTCAGGTATGTATCTAACCAGTCTATTGTAAGGGATTGTGAGAGTAACTGCCCAGCTCCAGTTTGGTAGCTCTCTGGACAGATTTTGGAGATGGCCAGTGTTTTGGAGGTCGTGGTGAGGCCCAATAACACTGTGTCTGAATTCAGGCTTTTCCGCAAAGTCATTTTAACAGCTTTGCTGCCTGCACGACGGTGTGTTCACTGATCTGAACATGAATCGGCTGTTTACTACAGTCACTGAATTGTGTAATAGTTAGTTGTGCGCTCTGGTAATTCAATTATTGTGCGCTTCAATTGTTTTCAACTGAAAAACAATGATGTTTGGTTTATTTTAAAATATGTAAGAAATAAAATGATATTAACACTTCATTGCAGAAAATGTGAAAGTGACCTTTGGACTAATCAAGCAACAGTCAGATAATGTCTGTAAAGCAGGATTCTGTGAACAGGACTATGTCCCAGGCAACATCATCGCCCTCTCTGGTAGGTTCTGTCCCAATGTCAGGACATCGCCAGGCATGAGGGACAGCTCCTTGGTATATAGTCAATATAGGGTGGCATGGTAGCTCAGTTGTTAGCACTGCTGCCTCATAGCACCATGGTCCCAGGTTTGATTCCAGCCTCGGGCAACTGCCTGTGTGGAGATTGCATATTCTCTCTATGTCTGCGTGGGTTTCCTCCCACAGTCCAAAGATGTGCAGCTGAGGTGAATTGGCCATGGTAAACTACCCAGAGTGTTCAGTGCATTAGTTAGAGAGGTGTGTGTTGCTCTTCGGAGGGTGGATGTGGACTGGTTAGGCCGAAGGGCCTGATCCCATCCTGTAGGGAACCAAATCTAATGATAGTGCTCAGCATTGATGCAGGACCTGTGGCTGTTAGACTGCTCTGCGGCAGGTTATGGTGGAATCAATAAAAGGGAACCATAATTGGCCACGTCGTTACCGATCTGCCTGCTGCAGATACACCTCTTCATTTCAAATATCCGTAAGAATGGTCACTGCACAATGGGGAGAAAGAGCTACCTTCAAATTTTGCAGACCCTCCTCACGATCATATGTAGCCCCATGAGCACTGAATGGGACGAACTTCAAACAGATTGAATAATTAATGATGATGCAGCCATGAGAAGCAGAGGTCCATCAGCACCGGCAGAATCATACTCTGTACAGCTTATACAGTCTGCAACCTCACAGCCATACATACTTCCCACTGTATGGTAATCATCATGGCCCGACATACCTCCCACTGTACAGTAATCATCACGGCCCGACATACCTCCCACTGTACAATAACCGTCACGGCCAGACACACATCCCACTGTACAGTAAACATCACAGCCAGACATACCTCCCAATGTACAGTAACCATCACGGCCAGACATACCTCCCAATGTACAGTAACCATCACGGCCAGACATAAATCCCACTGTACAGTAACCATCACAGTCCGACAAAGTTCACACTGTACATTAACCGTCACGGCCCGACATACCTCCCACTGCACTGTAACAATCAATGCCCGACATATCTCCCATTGTACAGTAACCATCACACCCCGAAACACCGCCAAGTGCACAGTAACCATCACGGCCCGACACCCCCCCCCTCCCCCCACTGCACTGTAAATATCAGGACCGGACATACCTCCCATTGTACAGTCACCATCACACCCCGACACACCGCCCAGTGTACAGTAACCGTCACGGCTCGACACACCTCCAACTGTACAGTAACCATCACAGCCCGACATACCTTCCACAGTACAGTAACCATCTCGGCCCGACATACCTCCCATTGGACAGTAAACATCACGGCCCGACATACCTCCCACTCTACGGGAGTCATCAAGTGTAGCACTTTGGGTCAGTGTGTAGCACCGCTACCTCACATTGCCAAGGTCCTATGTTTGAATCTGGCCTTGGGCGGCTGTCTGTGTAGAGTTGACACATTCCCCCCGGGCCTGCATGGGTTTCCTCCCACATTCCAAAGATGTGCAGGTGAATTCACCATACTAAATTGTTAGGCGTTTTAGTCAGAGGGAAATGGGTGTGGGTGGGTTACTCTTCGGAGGGTTGATGTGGACTGCTTAGGCCGAAGGGCCTGTTTCCACACTGTAAGGAATCTAATCTACTCTCCAAGGTTCATGTCAGGAATATGATCGAATAATCACTTGTCTGAATGAGTGCAGCTCCGACAGTACTCTTGTATGGATTTACTAGTAAGAAGCAACAGAGTTGCGTGGGGAGGAAAATGTCTCTCAAACTTGGTTGAATGTTTTGAGGAAGAGACAAAATTGATTAATGAGGGCATGGGGCTGGATGTTGGCCGTTTGGACTTTAGCAAGACCTTTGATAAGGTTCCTTATGGCAGGCTCATACAGAAGGTGAAGCGAAATGGGATCAGCAGCCAGTTGGTAAGATAGATAGAGAACTGCTTAGCCATAGAAGGCAGAGTAGTGGTGGAACAGTGTTTTTGTGACTGGAGATCTGTAAATGGATTGGCGGAGTTGCAGATTGTGAGGATGTTTTCCAGAGAATACAGCAGGATATAGGTCAGCTGCAGACTTGGACAGAGAAAACACAGATGTAACTTTATTTGGACAATTGTGACGTGATGAACTCGGGAAGGTCTAATGCAGGAGAGAAGTATAAAGGAGATGGAAAAACTACTGATTGCATCAATATCCGAGGGGATCTTGGTGTACAGCTCCACAGTTCCCTGAAAGTGGTAACATGGCTGGAGATGGTGATCAAGAGACTGACGGCAAATTTGCAGTCATGCATTGGAACATGCAGTATGAAAATTAGCAGGTCATATTACAACTGTAGAGAAGATTTGTTCGAAGTACATTTAGATATTGGGTACAGTGCTGGTTACCACACGATGTTGAAGTGTTGGAGAGGGTATGGAAAAGTTTGACCAGCATGTTGTCTGGTTTGGAGGGTATTAGCTAGAAGGAGAAATTGAACACACATGGATTGCTTGCACCTGGGCATCATTGGCTATGGGGCTACCTGATAGATATTCGCAAAACTGTCAGAGGCAGAGATAGAAGGACAGTTAGAGCCTTTTCTCCCCCAGAGTAGAAATATCAATTACTCAGGACCGTACGTTTTAGGTAAAAGGGAGAAAGTTCAGGAGATGTGACAGGTAATTTTTTTTCTGCTGTTCCGGACAGAATGTGAAAGTGCCTGGAATACACTGATAGCGGAGAAGGAGCTAATATAGCAAGGTTTAAGAGGGCTCTTGGCACAAGTATGAGTAAGTACAGAATAGAGTGACATAGAGGGTATTGGAGCAAAAACTTTTGTTTTAATTTTGGAAGGGCATCATGTGTCAGTGTGGGCTTGCTGGGCTGAAGAGCCTATTCCTGTGCTGGACTGTTCTTTAAGTCAAGATTTGAGCACGGGAGTGGCGAGATGCTAACTGAATGATTACTGTTGATCAACAACCACACTATAGTGGACCCTACCCCCCCCCCCCCCCCCCCCCCCCCATCAACTTGCAGCTTCGTATCTTCCCCCACTGTGGGGAAATTCAATATGGCGAATTTGACATGGAAGTCTGATCTGTAGTGGGGAGTCCATCTCGCCACTCGCTTCTGCAGACTTCTATCCTGTACACCAACGTATCAGGGGACACCGCATGAACAGAAGCTGTATGTACTCCACACCCACCAATGCTGCCATATCTCACATGCCAGCATCACCATGCCATCCCAGCACATCTCCGACCCACTGACAGTACGCTTCTGTACTTCAATGCTGCAGCTCAAGGTGCACTGACAACTCTCATTGCAATGCTGCTGCAAGGACAATGTGCTCAGGGATATACACCCAGCTCATGGCCTATCCCTCTGGGCTGTTCACTCCGTATTTGTACACACTCGATGCTGCTGCAAGGGCACTGTGCTCAGGGACACCCACCCAGCTCATGGAAAAGGCCCTCTGGGCTGCTCATTCCGTGTTTGTATACATTCACTTTGAGCGGACTTGAATGCTCACAGAATTATTGCCTTGTCTTACCCTGCCCTCCACAGTGTTTCCCCTCAGCCAGAGCTACCAGGTGCACGCGCCTACTGTATTGTCTTGGTGTTTAACACAGACACAAACCCAGGAAGCTGAATATCATTGACCACAGTCAGTCACAGTGCCCAGCACAGTGAGTCAAGGGGAGTCTCAGATCCCAGCCCAGGAGCTTGGACACGGTCAGTCGGTCTCTCATGGTTGTTAGGGTCAGGATCCTTCCCCTGTGAGGGGGTGAGGAGCTGAATGATGGGCTGTCACATACCCCTCTTGGCTCTTTCTGCCCTATTTTGGGATAGTTCCTTCTGAAATGAGAGAATTATCAAGAGGTATTAGGGAGATGGAAGTGGTTGGTACAGCTGTTAATGCTGGGATATCTAAGGGAAAGGTGGAGAGGTGTCCTGAGTGAGTGAGTGCGCAGCACAGACACTAGGCAGAGTTGGCGAGCGGGACAGAGAAGAGGTTAGAGAGAGACCGAGAAGAGGTGCTGCATTCAGTGAGAGTGAGAGAACATGAGTCTTGGTGGGAGGTGGGTGCAGTAACAGAGAAAGAGAGAGATGAGAGAGAAAGAGAGTGGGGGGGCAAGGTCATAAAGTGCAGATGGTGGCACTTACCCTGATCACTGACGTTCTTACTACACCGTTGGGCATTCACCCAGAAGGCTGACCCTCACTGGCCCACGGGTCAATCTCAGACAAGCTAGCAGGTCTGGTGTCATGGCTTCCCCCGCCAGTCATAGAGTCATAGAGATGTACAGCATGGAAACAGACCCTTCGGTCCAACCCGTCCATGCCGACCAGTTATCCCAACCCAATCCAGTTCCACCTGCCAGTACCCGGCCAATATCCCTCCAAACACATCCTATTCATATACCCATCCAAATGCCTCTTTAATGTTGCAATTGTACCAGCCTCCACCACATCCTCTGGCAGCTCATTCCATACACGCACCACCCTCTGCGTGAAAAAGTTGCCCCTTAGGTCTCTTTTTTATCTTTCCCCTCTCACCCTAAACCTATGCCCTCTAGCGCTGGACTCCCTGACCCCAAGGAAAAGACATTGCCTATTTATCCTGGAGGAAGATAATGCCCCTGTCCTGCACCATGCCATCCACCAGAACGTCAATGGCTCAGTCACAAAGTGGGGCTCTCAGTTTACTACCTTTCCCAATCCCACCCCGCCGTCCTGTCCAGGGCAGTTTCAGATTGATATTTCAAGAGTGTAATGACTTTTTAAAAATGGCATCTGTAGCAGGGAATCCGGTGCATTCTGGGATATCTGGGCAGTGGGCAGTTTTTATACCTATAACAAAGCGGAAAATAATCAATGGGCTCGTATCAGGTGAAAGAATGGACATAGAGGCAGGGAAGGCAGTTAATGAGGCAAATTCAGGATGTTGTTATTATGAGAACATTCACTTAGACTTGTGGAGACAAACCCTCCATGAAACTGACAGAAATGAGATTGGCCACGTCAAAAGATTCAGGCCCTTGTCTTGTGCAGATTTTGTCGTGCAAACTATTGTAAGATATAAACTTAAAGAGAGAGAGGACCGATAAAGAAGATTCACATCCTTAAAAGAAGCTGGGGAGAAAAATCCCCTGCCGTGTTTTCTCATTGTCCATCATTTTCGGTTCCTCACTGAATAGAAGCAAAGTGTCAGAGACCTGTTGAATTGTAGCTTAGTTTAATATGAAGCAAGGGGCTGACTGAATACTTACAGATCGGAATTCTGCAAGGCAGGAAGAATAGTCCCTTAGAAAATCCCAGAGCAATCCAGGACTGTCAGCCTGAATTTCTGCAGGGAAAGCAGTGTGTAATTAATCTGGCTGTTTGGTTTTCATGCTAAGATTTGTACAGTTGATGTGACTTATTCGATTTGATGAGCGAACACATAGCGGTCTGCTTAAGAATGGAAGCTAGGAGGTCCAGTTGAATGTACAAGCAATCTGGAGAAGTGCAAGTCAAGTCATTTAGGGACAGCAATCAATAGAAAGAATACAGAATAAATTATCATACTGTCAGTGTGGACAGATCCTGGTATAAATATCTCTCTATTTCTCCCTATTTTGCTTTGACACAGGGTCAGTCAGGTTCGAAATGCCAGCCTTTTCTCTCCGTAGAGATGCTGCCAAACCTGCAGAGATGTTCCAGCATTGTCTCTTTTGTTTTCAGATTCTAGCATCTGCAGTAATTTGCTTTTACCCTGAAGGTAGCTGGGCTTGTCAATAATCTAGATAAGGCAACACATGGCATCATTTCCTCTCTCAGTTGAAGTGCAGAATATAAGAGCAGGAAGCTTATACAGGAACTGTATAAATAATTAGTTCAGTCACAGTCTGTGTGCTGCATGTAGTTCTGGTCACTATATCACACGGAAGGATAGAATTAGAATGGAGAGTGTACAGGATGAATGCGAGGATTGCAGATGTTGGAAATTAGAGTCAAAGAGTGTGGTGTGGTAAAAGCACAGCAGGTCAGGTAGCATCAGAATGCCAGGAGAATTGACGTTTCGAGCATGTTTCACTCTTGCAGGTGGTACAGAAAAGGTTTGTTATCGTGGGAAAGTGAAAATTCAGTTATGAGGAAAGGTTGCAGTGGAGGATGCTGAGAGGAGATTTGATTAGCCTGCACATGTTGTCAAGGGCCTGAATAGAGAGGGAGAGTCTGTATTTTTCTTATTGGAGAGCTCAGTTACCAGCAGCAAATATTTAATGTAATTGTTTGAAATATTAGAGAAGTGGTGAGAAAATGTGTTATTTTACCAAGAGTAAGGAAGGGATCTGGACGTCATGCATGGAAGCAGAGTCGAGGCAGAAACTGGGGAAAATATTATACATGTGCATAGATCTGAACCTCAAGTCCTACAGTCTCTGTGGAATCATAACAATGATTGTTTTTTTTAAAGGATGAAGGCGGGTGGCACCTTCTTTTTAATCAGTGCATACAATTTCGAGAGTAATCTCCTCTGTATTGTAGAAATTTCTGATATTTAGACAATATCTAGAGAATCAATGCAAAGGAATCAGGGAGAGGACAGTGAGGAGTAGTGTGTAAATTGATTAGCATCACAAAAATACTGATCCCAACCTATACATACAATGCTGCTTCACTGTGGTGGACTTTTTAATCCTTCTTTTATAAATGCTGAAAGTCTTTGTTTATTCAGTACCTGAAACCACAATGAATGTAAATTTGGGATAGGTTGACAGAGATAGAAAGGTGTGCAAAGACAGTGGGATATTACAGAGATAAGGATTGTTATGGGGACTGAAGGGCATTGCAAGGACAAAGATAGTTTTAGGTTTTGGTTGAAGTGATAATTGAGCTGAATCAGCCAGATCAATATTTTTTCTACAGTAAACTTACAAAGAAAAAATCTCCACAAAACCTGATGAAAATGATATCCGCGTCTGTCTGTATCAGAAAAAGAAGACAACGGATGTGGGAGATGGTGGGAGGGCTGGGTGGTGTTGTGAAAAGTGGTTAAGGCACACAAGGCCTACAGATAGAGCTCACACTGTGACAGGTGAACTGAACTGTCCTACCATAGAGATTCGGGTCAATGATGCAGACTGAATTCACACCAGATGAAACAAGTTTTGTTCTCATAAAATAATTTTCAATCGTAACATTTCAGGAAGTGAGAATTTAATCTTATCTGAGGCTCTGTTGAGTTGACCCTGGTCAAGAATTCCTACCTCTGAATTACAACAGTCACTTCTGTTGTAACAATGTCGATTCGGAATCACAAGCAGATATGGGTACAGATAGGTCAGCACATTCAGAACAGCGCATTAGATATATATAGCTACTCGCATCCGTTCTGGAAATGAGTCCCACAATCAGAATCAGGAAAATCCCATGCTTCCTGTCTTGCTTGAATATTGTCAGCTGCTCTTACCTACCCTGGAACTGATCTTGCAAATACGATTTGTAAGATTACAGACTCTTCCCAGCCTTTCCAGGGTCAGCTGCTCGCACCTAATCCAGGATGGAGTTCCACAGTTAGAACAGGCAGACCCCAAACTCAATAATAGGCCCATACATTTGAAGTTTAATAGCATGTTTTCCTCTTCAAACTATAGCTAAACAAGCAAACCACAGATAATTTTCTCTGTGCCTACAAATATCAGTCTCTGTGACATCCCTCATGTTCTGTTACCATTCCCATCTCTGTAAACCTCTACTTTCTACAAACAGTCGTGCATTTATGAAATCCTTCAAACACAAAATTAACCCCTACTCCAAAAAGCCAATCCTCTTCCTGGAGCAGGTCACAGACATACAGACAGATCAAGTTTGTGAATGAGATTAGAGCTAATAAGGACGTCATAGGTGAAGGGTTTGAGAGAGAGAGCTCGCAGAAGACAAAAGAAAACCTTGTATCGGCACTGCAGGAGATTAATAAGATGAGGTTCTCCTGAAAAGAATGCGACTTTTCTTGGAAGATTTCATAGAGTATTGCAGTAGCGGGAGGAATTTCAGAGACAATGAGATTTGAAGGGGCTAATGAAGATTCAAGATACATGGAATGTTCTTTTGATCTGGTGGCGATTACAGAAATAAGGAGAGCTGGAGGTGTTTCCAGAGATAGGGTGGGATTAGAATGTGGAGGCTGCAGAGATAGGGAACTGTGTAGGGACAGAAGGTGGTTACAGAAGCGGCAGTGCTGTACGGTTAAGAAGATTTTACACAGAATATCACACTTTGGACCACGTTAGACATCAGGGAAAATTGTAGGGACCTGAGGAAGTTTAAGAGATGGGCAGATTTGTAAGGGACGGAAAAAGGTGCAGTGAATAATGAATAGTGTAACGGCTGGAGGAGGTTATGGAGATCCTGAGATTTGTCAGGGCGGGAGGGAGTGAGTGACATTGATCGACTGATGATTGTGTGAGCTGGAGGAAATTGTAAAGATTGGGAGCTTTCTATGTATCCGAGTAATTACAGACAAAGGGAGAGCTGTCAGGCTTTGAGAACTATTACATAGAGAGGAAGTATTTAGAGGAAATTCCAGAGAAAGAAGGTTTATAAAATGGCCTGTATGAGTTACAGAGATAAGGAGGGGTGCTTTGACTGATGGATGTTTCAGAGGTTAGAATCGATCGCACCGGATCAGTGAGGTTATGGAGCCACAGTATTATTAGAGTTGGAGAACTCTTGAGACATCGCACCAAACCACACAGAATTCGTAAGGCCCATAAGGTCATTTGACCCATGATGTTTGCACTAGCTCTTCATCTGAGTTCGTTACAGAGCAGTTATTTCCTACATTCCCCCGTACCGTTACACATTTCTTATAGTCGCAATAATCATCTAATCCCCTCTTGAACATGTCCATTGAACATCCATTTACAACACATCCAAGTGTATCCTGACTATTCACCAAGTGAAAAGGTTCTTACTTCAGTCAGATTTCTCCTGTTGTACATAACGTGAAATCTGTGCCGTCTCGTTTTCCCCCCCTTTTGTGAATGGGCACAGTTTTATCCAATCTAATCTGTTAAGTCTGCCTATGAGTTTGAAAGACTGAATCCGATCTCCTCTTAGCCACCTTCACTTCAGTGAGAACAGTTGCAACATTTTCAGTCTGACTTCATAACTGATCTTACTTATTCCCGGAAATACTCTTTTAGATCAGTTCTTCATCCTTTCCAACGTGTTCATGTCAGTCCTATCATGTGACACCCAGGAATGTATACGATACTCCAGTTGAGGTCGAATGTGTTTGATGCAAATTCAACCTCACCTCCTTACTCTTGCACTATCAATATTTATTAAGACAGGAAAACTGTATGTTTTGCCTGTGTTTAATGTCCTACAACTTTCATTGATCTTTGCACATCCTCTGCTCCTGTATTCCTGCCTATTTTATATTGTCTTTTAATGTTCTTGTTGGAAATTTGCATTGTCTCATATTTCAATCGCCAAACTTCATCAGTCACCTCTCTACTCTTTCTAAGAAGTTGGCGATGTAAGTTTAGAGTTCTATAATGTTTTCCTCACAGTTTACAATTTCTTTAGGTGCTGCGTCAACTGTAAACTTTGAATGGGTCCCTGCACACCAGATGTACATAGTTCATACATATCAAAATGAAGGATGTCCCCAAAACTGAATCCTGTGGAACTTCACTGAAAATCTTTGTCCAGCCTGAATTAAAAACCGAGTGACCATTCCTCTCGATTTCCTACACATCAGTCAATTTTGTTTCCAACTTGATACAGTCCCTTTTACTCCATGAATGAATGAATGAATGAATGATTTAATGTCACATATATCGAGGGGAAAAAACCGTGAAACACGTTTGTTGCTTGTGCCACAAAGATATTCCTCATCAATTTTGTACCTTTCGAGTGGCAGTGTTTCCTCCTCTGTCACTATGGCCTGGGTCGGTTCGGCCACTTTGGTAAAGACAGAGATGAAGTATTCATCTCACACTCAGCCATTCCACTTCTTTTCACTATAAATCTTCGTTCAAGTGTTGAATCAGCCTTACTCCACCTTTTCGCACGCTTCTTTAGAGGTGTGACAACTTTATGTTGGCTCTCCGTTTCCTGATAAATCCCTCCGCTCTACCATCTCTACTCTAAACCTTCAGCATTTCTCCTGGTTTACAATCTGTTCTCTATCTGACACCTATTAAATTGTTCTTCTTCATCTTAATCTTTTGCTCCATTGTCATCGAGGGAGCATTTTCACTAGTTGGTGGCCTACAGACAGACTCTCACCGCGTAACTTTATACTTTTTGTTCTATAACTCCAGCCAGGGTTTGTTTACCCTGCCTTTCCTGTGTGAGGAACTATTCCTCGAACAGACCCAAGCCATTGAAGGGAGCCCATTGTTCATTTTTTCTTTTTCTGACCAATTTGGTGTTCCGGCCATACCTTCCCAGATTCATTCGTGCCCCGCTGAAGGCATCCCCCACTCAATTGATTTTTCTCAAACTCAGTCAATGCATAGCGTTCTCTACCATCATCCTGAGCGTTACAATAAAATGGTCATTGTGCCTGAAAATGTTCCCGCCTGATACTGGATTCAATTTTACCACCTCTTTTCCAATATTCAACAGGACATGGTCTCTTGGGGCGGGCACATACTCCTGCAGTAAGGTCTCCTCCATGCAATCCGTCACTACCCAGACACGGTCAGTATCTGGATAGTGCAAGTTTCTCAACACTATCACGTTGCAATCTCTATACACTTTTCACTAGTTGGTGGCCTACAGACAGACTCTCACCGCGTAACTTTATACTTTTTGTTCTATAACTCCAGCCAAATTCATTCTAAACTTGGAGGCAACCACTTTCTCTTAAACGTATTAACTAACACTATCCAGAGCTAATACTACTTCTACACTTCATCCTTTCCTTTATATCATTTCTGAATACGTTATACTTTGGGCTCCATACATCGGGAAGGATTCATTGGCCCTGGAGCAGGTCCAGAGGAAGTTCACCAGAAACATCCCAGGAATGAAAGGCTGAACAGATGAGGAATGTTTGAGGTCTCTTGGTCTACACATGATGGAGTTGAGAAGGACAATGCGAGATCTGATTGAAACTTAGAGAATACTGAATGGCTTGGACAGAGTTGATGTTGGGGAAATGTTTCCATTGACAGGAAAGACGAGTAACCAAGGGTAAAGGGAAAACCTTTTCGATCGGAGATAAGAAGAAAGTTCTTCAGCCAGAGTGTGGGGAATCTGTGGAATTCATTGTCACAGAAGGCTGTGGATGCAAAGTTATTGAGTAGATTTAAAACAAAGAGAGAAAAGTTCTTGATTGCCAGGGGATCAAAGGGGGAAAGAAGGAAAATGGGCTTGAAAAACCTATCAGTCAAAATCGGAATGGTAGAGCAGACTCGATGGACACAGTGACATTCTTGACTCCACTATCCTGGAATTACATTGACGGTCACAGAAACGCTGACACCTTCTTCCGTTTCCTGACTCCCCTGTGGTTATTACTCCTCCTTGCTTCTCCTTCCCGTCCTGTACAGGCAGGCTGCTTGTGGGGCCACAAACATAGCACTGACTGCACTCCCCTGAACTGCCATCAGCTTCTGAACTGGGAAACTGAATTGGGAGGGAGCCTCGCCTCCCCTCCCCCCCCCCCCTCCCAGGTAATCCTGTATTCCCTGTCTGTATCTCTGGACTGATCATCCATTCCCTCCTTCTTACGGGCTGTTATGATAGCAGTGTGATCCCCTCCCTGTATGTGTTATCCACCTAACTCTCAGCGTCATAGATGTCTCACAGAATCTCCAGTCATTATCTGAGCTGCATGACCCGGTGTTCGTCTCGAACACCAGCAGGGGCTATGACTTCCTAATGTAACAGAAAACTTTTTCCATCTGACCAACCTGCACTACCACAACTTAAACTGAAACGTGTTTAGTCTTACTCAATGAATTATGTTGTATAAAGTTAGCAGCAGGGACATACGCTTAACATGCATTGCCTTATCGACCTGTAGCTTTTTGAGATTCTTATTATACTGATTCAGACTTTCACTTATTCCTGATATTTCTGCCTTCAGCCCTACTTCCGGGAAAAAATACAATTTGCGAATTTGCAGCAATTTACAGCAAGTAACAGTTTGTTATCAGTAAATGAACTTACATTTTCTTCTTGAAGACGCTTGTGTTTCTTTCAAAATCAATGCAGGGGGTCACAGCAGCAGAAAGGTGTGTCTCTGTGACACCCAGGTACGTGCACTCCTCCAGCTCCCGCTGCAGTCTGCTCCCTCACATGGTCACCGTCTCTGTGACTCCCAGGGACGTGTAATCCTCCAGCTCCCACTCCACTCTGCTCCCTCACAGGTTCCCCGTCTCTGTAACTCCCAGGGACGTGTAATCCTCCAGCTCCCACACCACTCTGCTCCCTCACAGGATCACCGTCTCTCTGACTCCCAGGTGCCTGTAATTCTCCAGCTCCCACTCCATTCTGTTCCCTCACAGGGTCACCGACTCTCTGACTGCCAGGTAAGTGTGATCCTCCAGCTCCCACTCCACACTGCTCCGTCACAATGCCACCGTCTCTGTGACTCCTAGGTACGTGTAATCCTCCAGCTCCCACTCCACTCTGGTCCATCACAGGTTCACCGTCTTTGTGACTCGCAGGTACATGTAATCCTCCAGCTCCCACTCCACTCCGCTCCCTCACAGGATCACTGTCTCTGTGATTCCCATGTAAGTGTAATCCTCCAGTTCCCACTCCACTCTGCTCCCTCATAGGGTCACTGTATCTGTGATTTCCAGGTATGACGAGGCCCCGATCCCAGTGCTGATTTATATCCTCTCACATCGGTGCCTCTGTGCCAGGTGTGAGTTAGCCTCAAGCTCTTGCTCCAAGTTGCTCCCTCACATGGTCACTCTCTCTGTGATTCGGTGCTGATTTCGAGCCTCCTCCTCTGCTGTTTCTCCAACTCCAAGTCCCAGTCAGCCTTGTTCCTCGCTGCTGATTTATATTCTACCGCTCTGTGCTGCTCTCTCTCAGGTTTTCTCCCTTTTTGACTCCCAGGTATTTGTATTCCTCAAGCCTAAGATGAGGTTTATAATATCCCATGCCGCACTGCTCCCTCACAGGACCGCCGTTGTGCCTGGAAGACAATGAAAAAGAGGAGGATTAGAGGGGCCAGAGGGTGTTACAGTGATTGACCGAGCTGTAGGGGATGGAACAAGTTATCTGGAGAGGTAGACAGACCTGCAGTGCCTAAAGCAGGTTACTGGAAGATACAGGGCGAATTGCAGGAACTGAATAAGGCAAAGGGAATAGATAGCTAGTGGTTTGGTTTTGACGGAGCTTTTTCGAGTCTAAAGGGCTTTTGTGAACTGCTTACAGAGATAGAAAGACTTCAACGAATGCAAATTGACAGCCAGGAAGTTTGGTAAGCTACTGGACACTGTTGGATGTTACAGCGTGAGAAGACTTGCAATAACTGGGGCGGGGGCGGGGGGGAGATATAGATCATTGGAGCACTGGTGGTCTTCAAGGATCCTAAGGATATGAGGAGGTGCAGAGAATGAGTGAATTCCAAAATGGTGGGATTGTAGGAGCTGGACGAGGTGAGATGGATAAGGAGGGTGAAAAGTGTGAATTAAACACATCCAGCCACTGTAATTCATAGAGATTTAAGGAGGGGAACCTGTGCTGTAATTTGTAACAGTGATGTTGAGGGATACAGATACTGAGAGGTTACAAATTTAAAAAAGGAAGAGTTGAATGCTGATCAGAAGTTTAAACTGGAATAAAAACAATTGGCAAGATCAACAGCGCAGACGGGAATGGGGGAGGAGAGACAGTGTGAGGAACTATAAGAGTTTACGTAGAGGAGTTTGTCACCTATAAAGGGAGAGCTGCATTGTCTGTATGCAGTTACAGTGGCATATATGGGATATGTTACAGACATGAGGAGTGTTGGAGCACCTGTTGGAGGGTATAAAGACAACAACAGTTGCAACGGCTGGTGCAGTCACTCAAGAAGACAGCTCACCACTACCTTCTCAGGGACAACTCAAAATCAATTTTAAAAATGCTGACTCAGCCAACAATGCACATGTCTCTGAATGAATGAATGAAGGAAGAAATTTGTAGAAAAATCAACAAGCAGCACTGAGACCACTCATGAAGGCTCTTTCAGCAGCCCTTCACAAACACAGAACCACTATTTCCTGGAAGGACAGGAATTCCAGGTGCACGAGAACACCAGCATTTCCAAGGTGCGCTCCAAGCCACGTTCCAACCTTCCAGCAATGTGTCTGTCCCTACACCTAAAGGACTGCAATGGGTCAGGAAGGCAGCTCACCACCACCTTCTCCAGGGAATTACGGATGGGAAGGTAATGATGGCTGAGCGAGTGATGACCACATCCGATCATTGAATTTTAAAAAAGGGAAATTCACAGACTGATCATGTTCTCTTTGTTTCGTCCATACAACACACATTCCCAGCTAATTTTGTGTCACCAACAAATATGGAAGATTAGATTTTGTCTGATCATCAAATACATCAAATCCATTTGAAATTAGCTGTATGTCAAGCACTAATCCATTTTCTTCCACTTAGATTGCTGTCTGTTAAAGAATTCTCAATCCATGCCAGTACATTCCCTCCAATCCAACATGTGCCAATTTTGCTCATCTACCTCTTCAGTAGGACCTTGTTAAAAGGTTCCTGAAAATCCCAATAAACCATTCCTCTACAGCCAGACAGAAAAAACAAAGCCAGCAGTGTTTATGAAATGGCGTCTTGCTTTCAGAGCAACATGCTTGGCGCTGTCAGAATTCAGAGAGCAGACATAAAGGAGTCAGCCAGTGACAAGTGGAATTCCACAGGGGGCAGCGTTCGGACCACACTGTACACGCTACACATTAACAGTCTGGATAAAGGATGTGAGGGGGTACGGGATACAGTTTTCTCTGAAACATTCCAGGTGTGAAATGCTTCCAAATGAGGAGCAGTTGGAGATTCTGTGTCTGCACTCGATGACGTTAAGGCAGCGGTGGCAGAATCTGATTTAAACGTACATAATACTGAGACACCTGGATAGAGTGAACGTGGGGAAGATGTTTCCATGATTAGGAGAGACTCGGGCCCAAAGAGAGAGCTTCAGAGTGAAGGAGCGCCCCTTTAGAATGGAGATGTGGAGCAATTTATTCAGCCAGAGGGCGACAATCTGGGCAACTCACTGCCTGCGGGGGGCTGTGGATGAGAAGTAATTCAGTGTATTAACTCAGAGATAGATAGGTTCTTGTCAGGAGTGTCGTGCTGGAAAAGAACAACATGTCAAGCAGCATCCGAGGGGCAGGAGAATCGACATTTCTGGCAAAAGCCCTTCATCAGGAAAGGACTGATGAAGGGATTTTGCCCGAAACGTTGATTACCCTGCTCCTCGGATACTACCTGACCTGCTGTACGTTTCGAGCACCACACTCTGAACTCTTATCTCCAGCATCTGCAGCCCTCACTTTCGCCTGAAAAACAGGTTCTTAATGAATAAGGGAATGAAGGGTTACAGGGGCTAAGTGAGAGAAACAATTCGACCATCATCGAATAGTGGAATAGACTCGATGGTCCAAGTGGCCTCCTTCGATATCTGATCACAGACACCCGACAGTGTGGAAAATGTTCCATGGCCACCTCACCTAACCTGCACATCTTTGGACTGTGGGAGGAAACAGGAATACCTGGAGGAAACCCACACAGACACAGGGAGATCTCCACACTGCCAATCACCCGAGGCTGGAATAGAAGCCTGATTCCAGTTGCTGTCAGGCAGCAGTGCTAACCACTGAGCCACCGCGCAACACATAAGCCTCCTTCTTCTTTGTGACAAGAGATCCAATTTCTTTAGTAAACCACGGTTCTCTTACCTTATCACTTCCTCCCTGCCTGACAGGGACATACCTATCAAGGACATGCAATATCTGTTCCATAAACCAGCTCCACATTTCCATTGTCCGTAACCCCTGCATTTTGCTACCCATTCTCTGCATCCTAATTCCTGCATAATCGCATTATAATTGCCCTTGCCCCATCGAAAACTCTTGCCCTGTGCATGTACCTATCCCTTTCCATCGCTAAACTAAACGTATCTGAATTATGGTCACTCTCTCCAAAGTGCTCACCTAAAACTAAATCAAACACCTGGTCTGGTTCATTACTAAGCACTAGATCCAATGTGGCCTTCCCTCTTGTCGGCCCTTCGACATACTGTATCAGGAAACCCTCCTGTACACACTGGACGAAAACTGATCCATCCGACATACTAGAGTTATAGCATTTCCAGTCAATGTTGGGAAAGTTGAAGTCCCCCATAATGACCACTCTGTTACTTTCAGACCTACCCAGAATAATTTTGCTAATCCGCTCTTCCACTTCCTGGGAACTCTGTGGAGGCCTATAAAAAACTCCAAACCGTGTGACCTCTCCTCCCCTGATTCTAACCTCAGCCCACACTACCTCAGTAGACGAGTCCTCATCAAAAGTTCTCTCAGCCACCGTTATACTATCCTTGACTAACATGACTTACATGGACCCATTGCGGTGCTTCAAACTCCATGAGGCAGCCATACTCTCTATGACAGACAGACTCAGTCTGGAACCTCCTCTGTCCTTAAGACCTTATACACTGCCTGCGCTCCTCCGTTTCACCTTTGTATGTTCCCTTTCCAACCCACCTCACCTGCATCACTCCATAGTTGGAGCTGTCAAGGGTAGAAGTCTGTGGAATAGCCTCCCTAACCTTATCTATCCTCCTTTAAGATTTTTTTATAATCATTCTTTTTAATCAATGATTTTATCATCCATGAAGCACCTTAGAAGATTTGCCATTGTGAAAGATTCCATACATTGCAAGTAGTTGTTGTTATTGCCGTGCATTAGGAGAAACAGGAATGATGCATTCAAAATCTAACAAGAAAGTCACTGATTGGCGCAGTGTCTCGGCCACCAAATACAACATCACATTGGGATGGGCAATAAACAAAGAAATAACTAATGCCTGTAAAAATGGTTCGGCTATTATCATGGGTGATTTTAAAATACATGCAGATTGGTCAAACCAGCTCAGTCAGGGTAGCCTTGAGGAGTTCGTTATACGTATCCATGATAGTTGTTTTTTTACCAGTGTGAAATGGAACTGACAAGGGAGCAAGCTATCCAAGGTCTGGCCCCTGTGCAATGAGACAGGGATAATTAATGACCTCAGAGTTAGGGATCCTCTTGGAAGAAGTGATCACTGTATGGTTGAATTTAGAATACATATGGAGAGTGTGAAGATAAAATCTAATACCTGGGCCCTGTGCTTGAACACAGGGAACTACAATAGATTGAGGGAGAACCTGGATAAAGTAGACTGGAAACAAAGATTTTATGGTGGGACAGTTGATGAGCAGTGGAATATTTTCAAATACATTTTACAAAGTGCTCAGCAAAGGTATATTCCAGTGAAAAGGAAGGACTGTAACAAATGGCATACTCTGCGATAGCTATATAAGGAAAGCAGTCAAATTGAAAGAGAAGGCATACAAAGTGGACAAAAACAGCATGTAACTAGAACTGGGAAAACTTTAAAGGTCAACAGAAAGCCACAGAAGAGCTATAAAGAAAAGTAAGATAGAACATAAGAAAAATAAACTAGCACAGACTATAAAGACAGACAGCAAAATTTTATATTGAACAAGCAAAGAGTGGCTAAAGTAAATGTTAGTCTTTTGGAAAAAGAGAAGGAGCATTTAGTTATGGGAGATGACAGTGGTGGATAGTAATATCTTGCCAATAATTAGCAAAGATACAAAGGTAAGTGAGAATTTGGAAACTATTATTATTACAGAACAGCTAGTGTTGGACTGTTGGAGGTAATTGAGCGAATGGTAGAAAAGTTTCCGAACCCTGATGGAATGCATCCCAGAGTACTACCAGAGATGCCAGCAGAAATAACAAATTCATTGGCAGTAATTTTCCAAAAGTCACTGGACTCTGTGGCAGTCCCAGAAGATTGGAAAGCAGCAAAAGTGATGCCACTGTTTTAAAAAGGAGGTGGACAAAAAGTGGGGAATTTTAAACCAGTTAGCTTGTTCTCTGTCGTGGGAAAGATGCTTGGGTCTATTATCAACGAATAAATAGCAGGGAATCTCGATAGAAATTGTCCCATTGGACAGGCACAGTATGGGTTCATGAAGGGCAGATCATGCTTGACAGATTTGTTGGAATTCTATGAAGTTATTTTGAGCAAGGTGGACAATGGTGACCAATGGATGTGGTGTACCTGGATTTCCAAAAAGCCTTCAACAAGGTGTTGTGCAAGAGGGTTTTGCATAATATAAGGGTGCACAGCGTTCGGGGTAGAGTATTAGCATGGATAGAAGATTGGTTGACTAACAGCAAGCAAACTGTGGGGATACATGAGTATTAATCTGGCTGGTAATCGGTGTCTAGAAGTGTGCCTCAGGGATCAGTGTTGGTACTGCCATTATTTAGAATTGATGCAGATGATTTGGAGTTGGGGACCACATGGAGGGTGCCAAATTTGCATTGAACACTGAGATGAGTAGCAGGGCAAAGTGTGCGGAGGACTGTGAAAGGAACACAGATGCATTAACTGATTGGGTAATGGTCTGGCAAATGGAATAGAATGTTCATAAATGTAAAGTCATACATTTTGGTTGGAGTAACATTAAAAAAAGAGATTATTTCTTGAATTTTAAAAAGTTGCATCATTTGCTATGCGGAGGCAGCTGAGTAACCTTCTGCATGAAAGTTGGTCAGCCAGGTACAACAATCAATTCAGAAGGCAAATGGAATGTTGTCCTTCATTGCTGAAGTGATTGTGTTTAAAAACAGAGGTTATGTTCCAGCTGTATTGGGTGCT
Organism: Chiloscyllium plagiosum; assembly: GCF_037043375.1. NCBI lineage: Eukaryota > Metazoa > Chordata > Chondrichthyes > Orectolobiformes > Hemiscylliidae > Chiloscyllium > Chiloscyllium plagiosum. The sequence continues at coordinate 102,674,141 of NW_028270159.1, forward strand.
GGCGGGCCACACCTGGAGTACTGCATGTAGTTGTTATCTCCTTACTTGAGAAATGGAGATGCTGGAGATCAGATTCAAAAAGCGTGGTTCTGAAAAAAAAACCTCAGACGTTCAGGCAGCACCTGAGGAGCAGGAGAATCGACTATTAGTTAACAATATTAATACAAGGGAAAATAATAGTATATTTTCAAATTCCTTGTATACTTAATAATAATTTGGTCTTGGGTGTGGCAATGAGACTCATCATTTCAATGCTACTTACTGTGAGATTTCATCACATTGTTGTTATAACAGTATACTGAATAAATGGGTGGATTTTGTGCTTATTGGACAATCTAAAAGTTGGTATTACAAAGGATAACGGACCTTCAGTAAAGAGACTTGACTTAATGGCTGTTAACGGTTAGAACAATACTGCAAACATTTACACAGAGATTTCCAGCTCAAGTCACACACAAGGTTGCTTGGCTGGGATTATGCTGGCCATCAATGGAGCTGCACAATTCTGTTTGTATAATGACATTGTGGGGCGAACATACACTGGATATGGTTTATGAGGGATTCAATGTTACATGTGATGTACTGCAGGAGTCCATCACCTTTATAACACCTTCATTCAGGATCAGGTCCAAGGTTCAGAATTACAGAGTTTAGGTGGCACACAAGAAGAGATATACTTGCAGGACATGGCTGTTTACAGGTCATTGTTGTAAATGTTGAACTGCATCTGGACCACCGTTATGTGCTAGTCCATTGACCAGTCTGCCCCACACACATCTCCCCGTTGTTCAGGTATGTATCTAACCAGTCTATTGTAAGGGATTGTGAGAGTAACTGCCCAGCTCCAGTTTGGTAGCTCTCTGGACAGATTTTGGAGATGGCCAGTGTTTTGGAGGTCGTGGTGAGGCCCAATAACACTGTGTCTGAATTCAGGCTTTTCCGCAAAGTCATTTTAACAGCTTTGCTGCCTGCACGACGGTGTGTTCACTGATCTGAACATGAATCGGCTGTTTACTACAGTCACTGAATTGTGTAATAGTTAGTTGTGCGCTCTGGTAATTCAATTATTGTGCGCTTCAATTGTTTTCAACTGAAAAACAATGATGTTTGGTTTATTTTAAAATATGTAAGAAATAAAATGATATTAACACTTCATTGCAGAAAATGTGAAAGTGACCTTTGGACTAATCAAGCAACAGTCAGATAATGTCTGTAAAGCAGGATTCTGTGAACAGGACTATGTCCCAGGCAACATCATCGCCCTCTCTGGTAGGTTCTGTCCCAATGTCAGGACATCGCCAGGCATGAGGGACAGCTCCTTGGTATATAGTCAATATAGGGTGGCATGGTAGCTCAGTTGTTAGCACTGCTGCCTCATAGCACCATGGTCCCAGGTTTGATTCCAGCCTCGGGCAACTGCCTGTGTGGAGATTGCATATTCTCTCTATGTCTGCGTGGGTTTCCTCCCACAGTCCAAAGATGTGCAGCTGAGGTGAATTGGCCATGGTAAACTACCCAGAGTGTTCAGTGCATTAGTTAGAGAGGTGTGTGTTGCTCTTCGGAGGGTGGATGTGGACTGGTTAGGCCGAAGGGCCTGATCCCATCCTGTAGGGAACCAAATCTAATGATAGTGCTCAGCATTGATGCAGGACCTGTGGCTGTTAGACTGCTCTGCGGCAGGTTATGGTGGAATCAATAAAAGGGAACCATAATTGGCCACGTCGTTACCGATCTGCCTGCTGCAGATACACCTCTTCATTTCAAATATCCGTAAGAATGGTCACTGCACAATGGGGAGAAAGAGCTACCTTCAAATTTTGCAGACCCTCCTCACGATCATATGTAGCCCCATGAGCACTGAATGGGACGAACTTCAAACAGATTGAATAATTAATGATGATGCAGCCATGAGAAGCAGAGGTCCATCAGCACCGGCAGAATCATACTCTGTACAGCTTATACAGTCTGCAACCTCACAGCCATACATACTTCCCACTGTATGGTAATCATCATGGCCCGACATACCTCCCACTGTACAGTAATCATCACGGCCCGACATACCTCCCACTGTACAATAACCGTCACGGCCAGACACACATCCCACTGTACAGTAAACATCACAGCCAGACATACCTCCCAATGTACAGTAACCATCACGGCCAGACATACCTCCCAATGTACAGTAACCATCACGGCCAGACATAAATCCCACTGTACAGTAACCATCACAGTCCGACAAAGTTCACACTGTACATTAACCGTCACGGCCCGACATACCTCCCACTGCACTGTAACAATCAATGCCCGACATATCTCCCATTGTACAGTAACCATCACACCCCGAAACACCGCCAAGTGCACAGTAACCATCACGGCCCGACACCCCCCCCCCTCCCCCCACTGCACTGTAAATATCAGGACCGGACATACCTCCCATTGTACAGTCACCATCACACCCCGACACACCGCCCAGTGTACAGTAACCGTCACGGCTCGACACACCTCCAACTGTACAGTAACCATCACAGCCCGACATACCTTCCACAGTACAGTAACCATCTCGGCCCGACATACCTCCCATTGGACAGTAAACATCACGGCCCGACATACCTCCCACTCTACGGGAGTCATCAAGTGTAGCACTTTGGGTCAGTGTGTAGCACCGCTACCTCACATTGCCAAGGTCCTATGTTTGAATCTGGCCTTGGGCGGCTGTCTGTGTAGAGTTGACACATTCCCCCCGGGCCTGCATGGGTTTCCTCCCACATTCCAAAGATGTGCAGGTGAATTCACCATACTAAATTGTTAGGCGTTTTAGTCAGAGGGAAATGGGTGTGGGTGGGTTACTCTTCGGAGGGTTGATGTGGACTGCTTAGGCCGAAGGGCCTGTTTCCACACTGTAAGGAATCTAATCTACTCTCCAAGGTTCATGTCAGGAATATGATCGAATAATCACTTGTCTGAATGAGTGCAGCTCCGACAGTACTCTTGTATGGATTTACTAGTAAGAAGCAACAGAGTTGCGTGGGGAGGAAAATGTCTCTCAAACTTGGTTGAATGTTTTGAGGAAGAGACAAAATTGATTAATGAGGGCATGGGGCTGGATGTTGGCCGTTTGGACTTTAGCAAGACCTTTGATAAGGTTCCTTATGGCAGGCTCATACAGAAGGTGAAGCGAAATGGGATCAGCAGCCAGTTGGTAAGATAGATAGAGAACTGCTTAGCCATAGAAGGCAGAGTAGTGGTGGAACAGTGTTTTTGTGACTGGAGATCTGTAAATGGATTGGCGGAGTTGCAGATTGTGAGGATGTTTTCCAGAGAATACAGCAGGATATAGGTCAGCTGCAGACTTGGACAGAGAAAACACAGATGTAACTTTATTTGGACAATTGTGACGTGATGAACTCGGGAAGGTCTAATGCAGGAGAGAAGTATAAAGGAGATGGAAAAACTACTGATTGCATCAATATCCGAGGGGATCTTGGTGTACAGCTCCACAGTTCCCTGAAAGTGGTAACATGGCTGGAGATGGTGATCAAGAGACTGACGGCAAATTTGCAGTCATGCATTGGAACATGCAGTATGAAAATTAGCAGGTCATATTACAACTGTAGAGAAGATTTGTTCGAAGTACATTTAGATATTGGGTACAGTGCTGGTTACCACACGATGTTGAAGTGTTGGAGAGGGTATGGAAAAGTTTGACCAGCATGTTGTCTGGTTTGGAGGGTATTAGCTAGAAGGAGAAATTGAACACACATGGATTGCTTGCACCTGGGCATCATTGGCTATGGGGCTACCTGATAGATATTCGCAAAACTGTCAGAGGCAGAGATAGAAGGACAGTTAGAGCCTTTTCTCCCCCAGAGTAGAAATATCAATTACTCAGGACCGTACGTTTTAGGTAAAAGGGAGAAAGTTCAGGAGATGTGACAGGTAATTTTTTTTCTGCTGTTCCGGACAGAATGTGAAAGTGCCTGGAATACACTGATAGCGGAGAAGGAGCTAATATAGCAAGGTTTAAGAGGGCTCTTGGCACAAGTATGAGTAAGTACAGAATAGAGTGACATAGAGGGTATTGGAGCAAAAACTTTTGTTTTAATTTTGGAAGGGCATCATGTGTCAGTGTGGGCTTGCTGGGCTGAAGAGCCTATTCCTGTGCTGGACTGTTCTTTAAGTCAAGATTTGAGCACGGGAGTGGCGAGATGCTAACTGAATGATTACTGTTGATCAACAACCACACTATAGTGGACCCTACCCCCCCCCCCCCCCCCCCCCATCAACTTGCAGCTTCGTATCTTCCCCCACTGTGGGGAAATTCAATATGGCGAATTTGACATGGAAGTCTGATCTGTAGTGGGGAGTCCATCTCGCCACTCGCTTCTGCAGACTTCTATCCTGTACACCAACGTATCAGGGGACACCGCATGAACAGAAGCTGTATGTACTCCACACCCACCAATGCTGCCATATCTCACATGCCAGCATCACCATGCCATCCCAGCACATCTCCGACCCACTGACAGTACGCTTCTGTACTTCAATGCTGCAGCTCAAGGTGCACTGACAACTCTCATTGCAATGCTGCTGCAAGGACAATGTGCTCAGGGATATACACCCAGCTCATGGCCTATCCCTCTGGGCTGTTCACTCCGTATTTGTACACACTCGATGCTGCTGCAAGGGCACTGTGCTCAGGGACACCCACCCAGCTCATGGAAAAGGCCCTCTGGGCTGCTCATTCCGTGTTTGTATACATTCACTTTGAGCGGACTTGAATGCTCACAGAATTATTGCCTTGTCTTACCCTGCCCTCCACAGTGTTTCCCCTCAGCCAGAGCTACCAGGTGCACGCGCCTACTGTATTGTCTTGGTGTTTAACACAGACACAAACCCAGGAAGCTGAATATCATTGACCACAGTCAGTCACAGTGCCCAGCACAGTGAGTCAAGGGGAGTCTCAGATCCCAGCCCAGGAGTTTGGACACGGTCAGTCGGTCTCTCATGGTTGTTAGGGTCAGGATCCTTCCCCTGTGAGGGGGTGAGGAGCTGAATGATGGGCTGTCACATACCCCTCTTGGCTCTTTCTGCCCTATTTTGGGATAGTTCCTTCTGAAATGAGAGAATTATCAAGAGGTATTAGGGAGATGGAAGTGGTTGGTACAGCTGTTAATGCTGGGATATCTAAGGGAAAGGTGGAGAGGTGTCCTGAGTGAGTGAGTGCGCAGCACAGACACTAGGCAGAGTTGGCGAGCGGGACAGAGAAGAGGTTAGAGAGAGACCGAGAAGAGGTGCTGCATTCAGTGAGAGTGAGAGAACATGAGTCTTGGTGGGAGGTGGGTGCAGTAACAGAGAAAGAGAGAGATGAGAGAGAAAGAGAGTGGGGGGGCAAGGTCATAAAGTGCAGATGGTGGCACTTACCCTGATCACTGACGTTCTTACTACACCGTTGGGCATTCACCCAGAAGGCTGACCCTCACTGGCCCACGGGTCAATCTCAGACAAGCTAGCAGGTCTGGTGTCATGGCTTCCCCCGCCAGTCATAGAGTCATAGAGATGTACAGCATGGAAACAGACCCTTCGGTCCAACCCGTCCATGCCGACCAGTTATCCCAACCCAATCCAGTTCCACCTGCCAGTACCCGGCCAATATCCCTCCAAACACATCCTATTCATATACCCATCCAAATGCCTCTTTAATGTTGCAATTGTACCAGCCTCCACCACATCCTCTGGCAGCTCATTCCATACACGCACCACCCTCTGCGTGAAAAAGTTGCCCCTTAGGTCTCTTTTTTATCTTTCCCCTCTCACCCTAAACCTATGCCCTCTAGCGCTGGACTCCCTGACCCCAAGGAAAAGACATTGCCTATTTATCCTGGAGGAAGATAATGCCCCTGTCCTGCACCATGCCATCCACCAGAACGTCAATGGCTCAGTCACAAAGTGGGGCTCTCAGTTTACTACCTTTCCCAATCCCACCCCGCCGTCCTGTCCAGGGCAGTTTCAGATTGATATTTCAAGAGTGTAATGACTTTTTAAAAATGGCATCTGTAGCAGGGAATCCGGTGCATTCTGGGATATCTGGGCAGTGGGCAGTTTTTATACCTATAACAAAGCGGAAAATAATCAATGGGCTCGTATCAGGTGAAAGAATGGACATAGAGGCAGGGAAGGCAGTTAATGAGGCAAATTCAGGATGTTGTTATTATGAGAACATTCACTTAGACTTGTGGAGACAAACCCTCCATGAAACTGACAGAAATGAGATTGGCCACGTCAAAAGATTCAGGCCCTTGTCTTGTGCAGATTTTGTCGTGCAAACTATTGTAAGATATAAACTTAAAGAGAGAGAGGACCGATAAAGAAGATTCACATCCTTAAAAGAAGCTGGGGAGAAAAATCCCCTGCCGTGTTTTCTCATTGTCCATCATTTTCGGTTCCTCACTGAATAGAAGCAAAGTGTCAGAGACCTGTTGAATTGTAGCTTAGTTTAATATGAAGCAAGGGGCTGACTGAATACTTACAGATCGGAATTCTGCAAGGCAGGAAGAATAGTCCCTTAGAAAATCCCAGAGCAATCCAGGACTGTCAGCCTGAATTTCTGCAGGGAAAGCAGTGTGTAATTAATCTGGCTGTTTGGTTTTCATGCTAAGATTTGTACAGTTGATGTGACTTATTCGATTTGATGAGCGAACACATAGCGGTCTGCTTAAGAATGGAAGCTAGGAGGTCCAGTTGAATGTACAAGCAATCTGGAGAAGTGCAAGTCAAGTCATTTAGGGACAGCAATCAATAGAAAGAATACAGAATAAATTATCATACTGTCAGTGTGGACAGATCCTGGTATAAATATCTCTCTATTTCTCCCTATTTTGCTTTGACACAGGGTCAGTCAGGTTCGAAATGCCAGCCTTTTCTCTCCGTAGAGATGCTGCCAAACCTGCAGAGATGTTCCAGCATTGTCTCTTTTGTTTTCAGATTCTAGCATCTGCAGTAATTTGCTTTTACCCTGAAGGTAGCTGGGCTTGTCAATAATCTAGATAAGGCAACACATGGCATCATTTCCTCTCTCAGTTGAAGTGCAGAATATAAGAGCAGGAAGCTTATACAGGAACTGTATAAATAATTAGTTCAGTCACAGTCTGTGTGCTGCATGTAGTTCTGGTCACTATATCACACGGAAGGATAGAATTAGAATGGAGAGTGTACAGGATGAATGCGAGGATTGCAGATGTTGGAAATTAGAGTCAAAGAGTGTGGTGTGGTAAAAGCACAGCAGGTCAGGTAGCATCAGAATGCCAGGAGAATTGACGTTTCGAGCATGTTTCACTCTTGCAGGTGGTACAGAAAAGGTTTGTTATCGTGGGAAAGTGAAAATTCAGTTATGAGGAAAGGTTGCAGTGGAGGATGCTGAGAGGAGATTTGATTAGCCTGCACATGTTGTCAAGGGCCTGAATAGAGAGGGAGAGTCTGTATTTTTCTTATTGGAGAGCTCAGTTACCAGCAGCAAATATTTAATGTAATTGTTTGAAATATTAGAGAAGTGGTGAGAAAATGTGTTATTTTACCAAGAGTAAGGAAGGGATCTGGACGTCATGCATGGAAGCAGAGTCGAGGCAGAAACTGGGGAAAATATTATACATGTGCATAGATCTGAACCTCAAGTCCTACAGTCTCTGTGGAATCATAACAATGATTGTTTTTTTTAAAGGATGAAGGCGGGTGGCACCTTCTTTTTAATCAGTGCATACAATTTCGAGAGTAATCTCCTCTGTATTGTAGAAATTTCTGATATTTAGACAATATCTAGAGAATCAATGCAAAGGAATCAGGGAGAGGACAGTGAGGAGTAGTGTGTAAATTGATTAGCATCACAAAAATACTGATCCCAACCTATACATACAATGCTGCTTCACTGTGGTGGACTTTTTAATCCTTCTTTTATAAATGCTGAAAGTCTTTGTTTATTCAGTACCTGAAACCACAATGAATGTAAATTTGGGATAGGTTGACAGAGATAGAAAGGTGTGCAAAGACAGTGGGATATTACAGAGATAAGGATTGTTATGGGGACTGAAGGGCATTGCAAGGACAAAGATAGTTTTAGGTTTTGGTTGAAGTGATAATTGAGCTGAATCAGCCAGATCAATATTTTTTCTACAGTAAACTTACAAAGAAAAAATCTCCACAAAACCTGATGAAAATGATATCCGCGTCTGTCTGTATCAGAAAAAGAAGACAACGGATGTGGGAGATGGTGGGAGGGCTGGGTGGTGTTGTGAAAAGTGGTTAAGGCACACAAGGCCTACAGATAGAGCTCACACTGTGACAGGTGAACTGAACTGTCCTACCATAGAGATTCGGGTCAATGATGCAGACTGAATTCACACCAGATGAAACAAGTTTTGTTCTCATAAAATAATTTTCAATCGTAACATTTCAGGAAGTGAGAATTTAATCTTATCTGAGGCTCTGTTGAGTTGACCCTGGTCAAGAATTCCTACCTCTGAATTACAACAGTCACTTCTGTTGTAACAATGTCGATTCGGAATCACAAGCAGATATGGGTACAGATAGGTCAGCACATTCAGAACAGCGCATTAGATATATATAGCTACTCGCATCCGTTCTGGAAATGAGTCCCACAATCAGAATCAGGAAAATCCCATGCTTCCTGTCTTGCTTGAATATTGTCAGCTGCTCTTACCTACCCTGGAACTGATCTTGCAAATACGATTTGTAAGATTACAGACTCTTCCCAGCCTTTCCAGGGTCAGCTGCTCGCACCTAATCCAGGATGGAGTTCCACAGTTAGAACAGGCAGACCCCAAACTCAATAATAGGCCCATACATTTGAAGTTTAATAGCATGTTTTCCTCTTCAAACTATAGCTAAACAAGCAAACCACAGATAATTTTCTCTGTGCCTACAAATATCAGTCTCTGTGACATCCCTCATGTTCTGTTACCATTCCCATCTCTGTAAACCTCTACTTTCTACAAACAGTCGTGCATTTATGAAATCCTTCAAACACAAAATTAACCCCTACTCCAAAAAGCCAATCCTCTTCCTGGAGCAGGTCACAGACATACAGACAGATCAAGTTTGTGAATGAGATTAGAGCTAATAAGGACGTCATAGGTGAAGGGTTTGAGAGAGAGAGCTCGCAGAAGACAAAAGAAAACCTTGTATCGGCACTGCAGGAGATTAATAAGATGAGGTTCTCCTGAAAAGAATGCGACTTTTCTTGGAAGATTTCATAGAGTATTGCAGTAGCGGGAGGAATTTCAGAGACAATGAGATTTGAAGGGGCTAATGAAGATTCAAGATACATGGAATGTTCTTTTGATCTGGTGGCGATTACAGAAATAAGGAGAGCTGGAGGTGTTTCCAGAGATAGGGTGGGATTAGAATGTGGAGGCTGCAGAGATAGGGAACTGTGTAGGGACAGAAGGTGGTTACAGAAGCGGCAGTGCTGTACGGTTAAGAAGATTTTACACAGAATATCACACTTTGGACCACGTTAGACATCAGGGAAAATTGTAGGGACCTGAGGAAGTTTAAGAGATGGGCAGATTTGTAAGGGACGGAAAAAGGTGCAGTGAATAATGAATAGTGTAACGGCTGGAGGAGGTTATGGAGATCCTGAGATTTGTCAGGGCGGGAGGGAGTGAGTGACATTGATCGACTGATGATTGTGTGAGCTGGAGGAAATTGTAAAGATTGGGAGCTTTCTATGTATCCGAGTAATTACAGACAAAGGGAGAGCTGTCAGGCTTTGAGAACTATTACATAGAGAGGAAGTATTTAGAGGAAATTCCAGAGAAAGAAGGTTTATAAAATGGCCTGTATGAGTTACAGAGATAAGGAGGGGTGCTTTGACTGATGGATGTTTCAGAGGTTAGAATCGATCGCACCGGATCAGTGAGGTTATGGAGCCACAGTATTATTAGAGTTGGAGAACTCTTGAGACATCGCACCAAACCACACAGAATTCGTAAGGCCCATAAGGTCATTTGACCCATGATGTTTGCACTAGCTCTTCATCTGAGTTCGTTACAGAGCAGTTATTTCCTACATTCCCCCGTACCGTTACACATTTCTTATAGTCGCAATAATCATCTAATCCCCTCTTGAACATGTCCATTGAACATCCATTTACAACACATCCAAGTGTATCCTGACTATTCACCAAGTGAAAAGGTTCTTACTTCAGTCAGATTTCTCCTGTTGTACATAACGTGAAATCTGTGCCGTCTCGTTTTCCCCCCCTTTTGTGAATGGGCACAGTTTTATCCAATCTAATCTGTTAAGTCTGCCTATGAGTTTGAAAGACTGAATCCGATCTCCTCTTAGCCACCTTCACTTCAGTGAGAACAGTTGCAACATTTTCAGTCTGACTTCATAACTGATCTTACTTATTCCCGGAAATACTCTTTTAGATCAGTTCTTCATCCTTTCCAACGTGTTCATGTCAGTCCTATCATGTGACACCCAGGAATGTATACGATACTCCAGTTGAGGTCGAATGTGTTTGATGCAAATTCAACCTCACCTCCTTACTCTTGCACTATCAATATTTATTAAGACAGGAAAACTGTATGTTTTGCCTGTGTTTAATGTCCTACAACTTTCATTGATCTTTGCACATCCTCTGCTCCTGTATTCCTGCCTATTTTATATTGTCTTTTAATGTTCTTGTTGGAAATTTGCATTGTCTCATATTTCAATCGCCAAACTTCATCAGTCACCTCTCTACTCTTTCTAAGAAGTTGGCGATGTAAGTTTAGAGTTCTATAATGTTTTCCTCACAGTTTACAATTTCTTTAGGTGCTGCGTCAACTGTAAACTTTGAATGGGTCCCTGCACACCAGATGTACATAGTTCATACATATCAAAATGAAGGATGTCCCCAAAACTGAATCCTGTGGAACTTCACTGAAAATCTTTGTCCAGCCTGAATTAAAAACCGAGTGACCATTCCTCTCGATTTCCTACACATCAGTCAATTTTGTTTCCAACTTGATACAGTCCCTTTTACTCCATGAATGAATGAATGAATGAATGATTTAATGTCACATATATCGAGGGGAAAAAACCGTGAAACACGTTTGTTGCTTGTGCCACAAAGATATTCCTCATCAATTTTGTACCTTTCGAGTGGCAGTGTTTCCTCCTCTGTCACTATGGCCTGGGTCGGTTCGGCCACTTTGGTAAAGACAGAGATGAAGTATTCATCTCACACTCAGCCATTCCACTTCTTTTCACTATAAATCTTCGTTCAAGTGTTGAATCAGCCTTACTCCACCTTTTCGCACGCTTCTTTAGAGGTGTGACAACTTTATGTTGGCTCTCCGTTTCCTGATAAATCCCTCCGCTCTACCATCTCTACTCTAAACCTTCAGCATTTCTCCTGGTTTACAATCTGTTCTCTATCTGACACCTATTAAATTGTTCTTCTTCATCTTAATCTTTTGCTCCATTGTCATCGAGGGAGCATTTTCACTAGTTGGTGGCCTACAGACAGACTCTCACCGCGTAACTTTATACTTTTTGTTCTATAACTCCAGCCAGGGTTTGTTTACCCTGCCTTTCCTGTGTGAGGAACTATTCCTCGAACAGACCCAAGCCATTGAAGGGAGCCCATTGTTCATTTTTTCTTTTTCTGACCAATTTGGTGTTCCGGCCATACCTTCCCAGATTCATTCGTGCCCCGCTGAAGGCATCCCCCACTCAATTGATTTTTCTCAAACTCAGTCAATGCATAGCGTTCTCTACCATCATCCTGAGCGTTACAATAAAATGGTCATTGTGCCTGAAAATGTTCCCGCCTGATACTGGATTCAATTTTACCACCTCTTTTCCAATATTCAACAGGACATGGTCTCTTGGGGCGGGCACATACTCCTGCAGTAAGGTCTCCTCCATGCAATCCGTCACTACCCAGACACGGTCAGTATCTGGATAGTGCAAGTTTCTCAACACTATCACGTTGCAATCTCTATACACTTTTCACTAGTTGGTGGCCTACAGACAGACTCTCACCGCGTAACTTTATACTTTTTGTTCTATAACTCCAGCCAAATTCATTCTAAACTTGGAGGCAACCACTTTCTCTTAAACGTATTAACTAACACTATCCAGAGCTAATACTACTTCTACACTTCATCCTTTCCTTTATATCATTTCTGAATACGTTATACTTTGGGCTCCATACATCGGGAAGGATTCATTGGCCCTGGAGCAGGTCCAGAGGAAGTTCACCAGAAACATCCCAGGAATGAAAGGCTGAACAGATGAGGAATGTTTGAGGTCTCTTGGTCTACACATGATGGAGTTGAGAAGGACAATGCGAGATCTGATTGAAACTTAGAGAATACTGAATGGCTTGGACAGAGTTGATGTTGGGGAAATGTTTCCATTGACAGGAAAGACGAGTAACCAAGGGTAAAGGGAAAACCTTTTCGATCGGAGATAAGAAGAAAGTTCTTCAGCCAGAGTGTGGGGAATCTGTGGAATTCATTGTCACAGAAGGCTGTGGATGCAAAGTTATTGAGTAGATTTAAAACAAAGAGAGAAAAGTTCTTGATTGCCAGGGGATCAAAGGGGGAAAGAAGGAAAATGGGCTTGAAAAACCTATCAGTCAAAATCGGAATGGTAGAGCAGACTCGATGGACACAGTGACATTCTTGACTCCACTATCCTGGAATTACATTGACGGTCACAGAAACGCTGACACCTTCTTCCGTTTCCTGACTCCCCTGTGGTTATTACTCCTCCTTGCTTCTCCTTCCCGTCCTGTACAGGCAGGCTGCTTGTGGGGCCACAAACATAGCACTGACTGCACTCCCCTGAACTGCCATCAGCTTCTGAACTGGGAAACTGAATTGGGAGGGAGCCTCGCCTCCCCTCCCCCCCCCCCCTCCCAGGTAATCCTGTATTCCCTGTCTGTATCTCTGGACTGATCATCCATTCCCTCCTTCTTACGGGCTGTTATGATAGCAGTGTGATCCCCTCCCTGTATGTGTTATCCACCTAACTCTCAGCGTCATAGATGTCTCACAGAATCTCCAGTCATTATCTGAGCTGCATGACCCGGTGTTCGTCTCGAACACCAGCAGGGGCTATGACTTCCTAATGTAACAGAAAACTTTTTCCATCTGACCAACCTGCACTACCACAACTTAAACTGAAACGTGTTTAGTCTTACTCAATGAATTATGTTGTATAAAGTTAGCAGCAGGGACATACGCTTAACATGCATTGCCTTATCGACCTGTAGCTTTTTGAGATTCTTATTATACTGATTCAGACTTTCACTTATTCCTGATATTTCTGCCTTCAGCCCTACTTCCGGGAAAAAATACAATTTGCGAATTTGCAGCAATTTACAGCAAGTAACAGTTTGTTATCAGTAAATGAACTTACATTTTCTTCTTGAAGACGCTTGTGTTTCTTTCAAAATCAATGCAGGGGGTCACAGCAGCAGAAAGGTGTGTCTCTGTGACACCCAGGTACGTGCACTCCTCCAGCTCCCGCTGCAGTCTGCTCCCTCACATGGTCACCGTCTCTGTGACTCCCAGGGACGTGTAATCCTCCAGCTCCCACTCCACTCTGCTCCCTCACAGGTTCCCCGTCTCTGTAACTCCCAGGGACGTGTAATCCTCCAGCTCCCACACCACTCTGCTCCCTCACAGGATCACCGTCTCTCTGACTCCCAGGTGCCTGTAATTCTCCAGCTCCCACTCCATTCTGTTCCCTCACAGGGTCACCGACTCTCTGACTGCCAGGTAAGTGTGATCCTCCAGCTCCCACTCCACACTGCTCCGTCACAATGCCACCGTCTCTGTGACTCCTAGGTACGTGTAATCCTCCAGCTCCCACTCCACTCTGGTCCATCACAGGTTCACCGTCTTTGTGACTCGCAGGTACATGTAATCCTCCAGCTCCCACTCCACTCCGCTCCCTCACAGGATCACTGTCTCTGTGATTCCCATGTAAGTGTAATCCTCCAGTTCCCACTCCACTCTGCTCCCTCATAGGGTCACTGTATCTGTGATTTCCAGGTATGACGAGGCCCCGATCCCAGTGCTGATTTATATCCTCTCACATCGGTGCCTCTGTGCCAGGTGTGAGTTAGCCTCAAGCTCTTGCTCCAAGTTGCTCCCTCACATGGTCACTCTCTCTGTGATTCGGTGCTGATTTCGAGCCTCCTCCTCTGCTGTTTCTCCAACTCCAAGTCCCAGTCAGCCTTGTTCCTCGCTGCTGATTTATATTCTACCGCTCTGTGCTGCTCTCTCTCAGGTTTTCTCCCTTTTTGACTCCCAGGTATTTGTATTCCTCAAGCCTAAGATGAGGTTTATAATATCCCATGCCGCACTGCTCCCTCACAGGACCGCCGTTGTGCCTGGAAGACAATGAAAAAGAGGAGGATTAGAGGGGCCAGAGGGTGTTACAGTGATTGACCGAGCTGTAGGGGATGGAACAAGTTATCTGGAGAGGTAGACAGACCTGCAGTGCCTAAAGCAGGTTACTGGAAGATACAGGGCGAATTGCAGGAACTGAATAAGGCAAAGGGAATAGATAGCTAGTGGTTTGGTTTTGACGGAGCTTTTTCGAGTCTAAAGGGCTTTTGTGAACTGCTTACAGAGATAGAAAGACTTCAACGAATGCAAATTGACAGCCAGGAAGTTTGGTAAGCTACTGGACACTGTTGGATGTTACAGCGTGAGAAGACTTGCAATAACTGGGGCGGGGGCGGGGGGGAGATATAGATCATTGGAGCACTGGTGGTCTTCAAGGATCCTAAGGATATGAGGAGGTGCAGAGAATGAGTGAATTCCAAAATGGTGGGATTGTAGGAGCTGGACGAGGTGAGATGGATAAGGAGGGTGAAAAGTGTGAATTAAACACATCCAGCCACTGTAATTCATAGAGATTTAAGGAGGGGAACCTGTGCTGTAATTTGTAACAGTGATGTTGAGGGATACAGATACTGAGAGGTTACAAATTTAAAAAAGGAAGAGTTGAATGCTGATCAGAAGTTTAAACTGGAATAAAAACAATTGGCAAGATCAACAGCGCAGACGGGAATGGGGGAGGAGAGACAGTGTGAGGAACTATAAGAGTTTACGTAGAGGAGTTTGTCACCTATAAAGGGAGAGCTGCATTGTCTGTATGCAGTTACAGTGGCATATATGGGATATGTTACAGACATGAGGAGTGTTGGAGCACCTGTTGGAGGGTATAAAGACAACAACAGTTGCAACGGCTGGTGCAGTCACTCAAGAAGACAGCTCACCACTACCTTCTCAGGGACAACTCAAAATCAATTTTAAAAATGCTGACTCAGCCAACAATGCACATGTCTCTGAATGAATGAATGAAGGAAGAAATTTGTAGAAAAATCAACAAGCAGCACTGAGACCACTCATGAAGGCTCTTTCAGCAGCCCTTCACAAACACAGAACCACTATTTCCTGGAAGGACAGGAATTCCAGGTGCACGAGAACACCAGCATTTCCAAGGTGCGCTCCAAGCCACGTTCCAACCTTCCAGCAATGTGTCTGTCCCTACACCTAAAGGACTGCAATGGGTCAGGAAGGCAGCTCACCACCACCTTCTCCAGGGAATTACGGATGGGAAGGTAATGATGGCTGAGCGAGTGATGACCACATCCGATCATTGAATTTTAAAAAAGGGAAATTCACAGACTGATCATGTTCTCTTTGTTTCGTCCATACAACACACATTCCCAGCTAATTTTGTGTCACCAACAAATATGGAAGATTAGATTTTGTCTGATCATCAAATACATCAAATCCATTTGAAATTAGCTGTATGTCAAGCACTAATCCATTTTCTTCCACTTAGATTGCTGTCTGTTAAAGAATTCTCAATCCATGCCAGTACATTCCCTCCAATCCAACATGTGCCAATTTTGCTCATCTACCTCTTCAGTAGGACCTTGTTAAAAGGTTCCTGAAAATCCCAATAAACCATTCCTCTACAGCCAGACAGAAAAAACAAAGCCAGCAGTGTTTATGAAATGGCGTCTTGCTTTCAGAGCAACATGCTTGGCGCTGTCAGAATTCAGAGAGCAGACATAAAGGAGTCAGCCAGTGACAAGTGGAATTCCACAGGGGGCAGCGTTCGGACCACACTGTACACGCTACACATTAACAGTCTGGATAAAGGATGTGAGGGGGTACGGGATACAGTTTTCTCTGAAACATTCCAGGTGTGAAATGCTTCCAAATGAGGAGCAGTTGGAGATTCTGTGTCTGCACTCGATGACGTTAAGGCAGCGGTGGCAGAATCTGATTTAAACGTACATAATACTGAGACACCTGGATAGAGTGAACGTGGGGAAGATGTTTCCATGATTAGGAGAGACTCGGGCCCAAAGAGAGAGCTTCAGAGTGAAGGAGCGCCCCTTTAGAATGGAGATGTGGAGCAATTTATTCAGCCAGAGGGCGACAATCTGGGCAACTCACTGCCTGCGGGGGGCTGTGGATGAGAAGTAATTCAGTGTATTAACTCAGAGATAGATAGGTTCTTGTCAGGAGTGTCGTGCTGGAAAAGAACAACATGTCAAGCAGCATCCGAGGGGCAGGAGAATCGACATTTCTGGCAAAAGCCCTTCATCAGGAAAGGACTGATGAAGGGATTTTGCCCGAAACGTTGATTACCCTGCTCCTCGGATACTACCTGACCTGCTGTACGTTTCGAGCACCACACTCTGAACTCTTATCTCCAGCATCTGCAGCCCTCACTTTCGCCTGAAAAACAGGTTCTTAATGAATAAGGGAATGAAGGGTTACAGGGGCTAAGTGAGAGAAACAATTCGACCATCATCGAATAGTGGAATAGACTCGATGGTCCAAGTGGCCTCCTTCGATATCTGATCACAGACACCCGACAGTGTGGAAAATGTTCCATGGCCACCTCACCTAACCTGCACATCTTTGGACTGTGGGAGGAAACAGGAATACCTGGAGGAAACCCACACAGACACAGGGAGATCTCCACACTGCCAATCACCCGAGGCTGGAATAGAAGCCTGATTCCAGTTGCTGTCAGGCAGCAGTGCTAACCACTGAGCCACCGCGCAACACATAAGCCTCCTTCTTCTTTGTGACAAGAGATCCAATTTCTTTAGTAAACCACGGTTCTCTTACCTTATCACTTCCTCCCTGCCTGACAGGGACATACCTATCAAGGACATGCAATATCTGTTCCATAAACCAGCTCCACATTTCCATTGTCCGTAACCCCTGCATTTTGCTACCCATTCTCTGCATCCTAATTCCTGCATAATCGCATTATAATTGCCCTTGCCCCATCGAAAACTCTTGCCCTGTGCATGTACCTATCCCTTTCCATCGCTAAACTAAACGTATCTGAATTATGGTCACTCTCTCCAAAGTGCTCACCTAAAACTAAATCAAACACCTGGTCTGGTTCATTACTAAGCACTAGATCCAATGTGGCCTTCCCTCTTGTCGGCCCTTCGACATACTGTATCAGGAAACCCTCCTGTACACACTGGACGAAAACTGATCCATCCGACATACTAGAGTTATAGCATTTCCAGTCAATGTTGGGAAAGTTGAAGTCCCCCATAATGACCACTCTGTTACTTTCAGACCTACCCAGAATAATTTTGCTAATCCGCTCTTCCACTTCCTGGGAACTCTGTGGAGGCCTATAAAAAACTCCAAACCGTGTGACCTCTCCTCCCCTGATTCTAACCTCAGCCCACACTACCTCAGTAGACGAGTCCTCATCAAAAGTTCTCTCAGCCACCGTTATACTATCCTTGACTAACATGACTTACATGGACCCATTGCGGTGCTTCAAACTCCATGAGGCAGCCATACTCTCTATGACAGACAGACTCAGTCTGGAACCTCCTCTGTCCTTAAGACCTTATACACTGCCTGCGCTCCTCCGTTTCACCTTTGTATGTTCCCTTTCCAACCCACCTCACCTGCATCACTCCATAGTTGGAGCTGTCAAGGGTAGAAGTCTGTGGAATAGCCTCCCTAACCTTATCTATCCTCCTTTAAGATTTTTTTATAATCATTCTTTTTAATCAATGATTTTATCATCCATGAAGCACCTTAGAAGATTTGCCATTGTGAAAGATTCCATACATTGCAAGTAGTTGTTGTTATTGCCGTGCATTAGGAGAAACAGGAATGATGCATTCAAAATCTAACAAGAAAGTCACTGATTGGCGCAGTGTCTCGGCCACCAAATACAACATCACATTGGGATGGGCAATAAACAAAGAAATAACTAATGCCTGTAAAAATGGTTCGGCTATTATCATGGGTGATTTTAAAATACATGCAGATTGGTCAAACCAGCTCAGTCAGGGTAGCCTTGAGGAGTTCGTTATACGTATCCATGATAGTTGTTTTTTTACCAGTGTGAAATGGAACTGACAAGGGAGCAAGCTATCCAAGGTCTGGCCCCTGTGCAATGAGACAGGGATAATTAATGACCTCAGAGTTAGGGATCCTCTTGGAAGAAGTGATCACTGTATGGTTGAATTTAGAATACATATGGAGAGTGTGAAGATAAAATCTAATACCTGGGCCCTGTGCTTGAACACAGGGAACTACAATAGATTGAGGGAGAACCTGGATAAAGTAGACTGGAAACAAAGATTTTATGGTGGGACAGTTGATGAGCAGTGGAATATTTTCAAATACATTTTACAAAGTGCTCAGCAAAGGTATATTCCAGTGAAAAGGAAGGACTGTAACAAATGGCATACTCTGCGATAGCTATATAAGGAAAGCAGTCAAATTGAAAGAGAAGGCATACAAAGTGGACAAAAACAGCATGTAACTAGAACTGGGAAAACTTTAAAGGTCAACAGAAAGCCACAGAAGAGCTATAAAGAAAAGTAAGATAGAACATAAGAAAAATAAACTAGCACAGACTATAAAGACAGACAGCAAAATTTTATATTGAACAAGCAAAGAGTGGCTAAAGTAAATGTTAGTCTTTTGGAAAAAGAGAAGGAGCATTTAGTTATGGGAGATGACAGTGGTGGATAGTAATATCTTGCCAATAATTAGCAAAGATACAAAGGTAAGTGAGAATTTGGAAACTATTATTATTACAGAACAGCTAGTGTTGGACTGTTGGAGGTAATTGAGCGAATGGTAGAAAAGTTTCCGAACCCTGATGGAATGCATCCCAGAGTACTACCAGAGATGCCAGCAGAAATAACAAATTCATTGGCAGTAATTTTCCAAAAGTCACTGGACTCTGTGGCAGTCCCAGAAGATTGGAAAGCAGCAAAAGTGATGCCACTGTTTTAAAAAGGAGGTGGACAAAAAGTGGGGAATTTTAAACCAGTTAGCTTGTTCTCTGTCGTGGGAAAGATGCTTGGGTCTATTATCAACGAATAAATAGCAGGGAATCTCGATAGAAATTGTCCCATTGGACAGGCACAGTATGGGTTCATGAAGGGCAGATCATGCTTGACAGATTTGTTGGAATTCTATGAAGTTATTTTGAGCAAGGTGGACAATGGTGACCAATGGATGTGGTGTACCTGGATTTCCAAAAAGCCTTCAACAAGGTGTTGTGCAAGAGGGTTTTGCATAATATAAGGGTGCACAGCGTTCGGGGTAGAGTATTAGCATGGATAGAAGATTGGTTGACTAACAGCAAGCAAACTGTGGGGATACATGAGTATTAATCTGGCTGGTAATCGGTGTCTAGAAGTGTGCCTCAGGGATCAGTGTTGGTACTGCCATTATTTAGAATTGATGCAGATGATTTGGAGTTGGGGACCACATGGAGGGTGCCAAATTTGCATTGAACACTGAGATGAGTAGCAGGGCAAAGTGTGCGGAGGACTGTGAAAGGAACACAGATGCATTAACTGATTGGGTAATGGTCTGGCAAATGGAATAGAATGTTCATAAATGTAAAGTCATACATTTTGGTTGGAGTAACATTAAAAAAAGAGATTATTTCTTGAATTTTAAAAAGTTGCATCATTTGCTATGCGGAGGCAGCTGAGTAACCTTCTGCATGAAAGTTGGTCAGCCAGGTACAACAATCAATTCAGAAGGCAAATGGAATGTTGTCCTTCATTGCTGAAGTGATTGTGTTTAAAAACAGAGGTTATGTTCCAGCTGTATTGGGTGCTGGCGGGCCACACCTGGAGTACTGCATGTAGTTGTTATCTCCTTACTTGAGAAATGGAGATGCTGGAGATCAGATTCAAAAAGCGTGGTTCTGAAAAAAAAACCTCAGACGTTCAGGCAGCACCTGAGGAGCAGGAGAATCGACTATTAGTTAACAATATTAATACAAGGGAAAATAATAGTATATTTTCAAATTCCTTGTATACTTAATAATAATTTGGTCTTGGGTGTGGCAATGAGACTCATCATTTCAATGCTACTTACTGTGAGATTTCATCACATTGTTGTTATAACAGTATACTGAATAAATGGGTGGATTTTGTGCTTATTGGACAATCTAAAAGTTGGTATTACAAAGGATAACGGACCTTCAGTAAAGAGACTTGACTTAATGGCTGTTAACGGTTAGAACAATACTGCAAACATTTACACAGAGATTTCCAGCTCAAGTCACACACAAGGTTGCTTGGCTGGGATTATGCTGGCCATCAATGGAGCTGCACAATTCTGTTTGTATAATGACATTGTGGGGCGAACATACACTGGATATGGTTTATGAGGGATTCAATGTTACATGTGATGTACTGCAGGAGTCCATCACCTTTATAACACCTTCATTCAGGATCAGGTCCAAGGTTCAGAATTACAGAGTTTAGGTGGCACACAAGAAGAGATATACTTGCAGGACATGGCTGTTTACAGGTCATTGTTGTAAATGTTGAACTGCATCTGGACCACCGTTATGTGCTAGTCCATTGACCAGTCTGCCCCACACACATCTCCCCGTTGTTCAGGTATGTATCTAACCAGTCTATTGTAAGGGATTGTGAGAGTAACTGCCCAGCTCCAGTTTGGTAGCTCTCTGGACAGATTTTGGAGATGGCCAGTGTTTTGGAGGTCGTGGTGAGGCCCAATAACACTGTGTCTGAATTCAGGCTTTTCCGCAAAGTCATTTTAACAGCTTTGCTGCCTGCACGACGGTGTGTTCACTGATCTGAACATGAATCGGCTGTTTACTACAGTCACTGAATTGTGTAATAGTTAGTTGTGCGCTCTGGTAATTCAATTATTGTGCGCTTCAATTGTTTTCAACTGAAAAACAATGATGTTTGGTTTATTTTAAAATATGTAAGAAATAAAATGATATTAACACTTCATTGCAGAAAATGTGAAAGTGACCTTTGGACTAATCAAGCAACAGTCAGATAATGTCTGTAAAGCAGGATTCTGTGAACAGGACTATGTCCCAGGCAACATCATCGCCCTCTCTGGTAGGTTCTGTCCCAATGTCAGGACATCGCCAGGCATGAGGGACAGCTCCTTGGTATATAGTCAATATAGGGTGGCATGGTAGCTCAGTTGTTAGCACTGCTGCCTCATAGCACCATGGTCCCAGGTTTGATTCCAGCCTCGGGCAACTGCCTGTGTGGAGATTGCATATTCTCTCTATGTCTGCGTGGGTTTCCTCCCACAGTCCAAAGATGTGCAGCTGAGGTGAATTGGCCATGGTAAACTACCCAGAGTGTTCAGTGCATTAGTTAGAGAGGTGTGTGTTGCTCTTCGGAGGGTGGATGTGGACTGGTTAGGCCGAAGGGCCTGATCCCA
This sequence comes from Chiloscyllium plagiosum, assembly GCF_037043375.1. Classification (NCBI taxonomy): domain Eukaryota; kingdom Metazoa; phylum Chordata; class Chondrichthyes; order Orectolobiformes; family Hemiscylliidae; genus Chiloscyllium; species Chiloscyllium plagiosum. The sequence goes on from NW_028270159.1 coordinate 102,695,926, forward strand.
TCCTGTAGGGAACCAAATCTAATGATAGTGCTCAGCATTGATGCAGGACCTGTGGCTGTTAGACTGCTCTGCGGCAGGTTATGGTGGAATCAATAAAAGGGAACCATAATTGGCCACGTCGTTACCGATCTGCCTGCTGCAGATACACCTCTTCATTTCAAATATCCGTAAGAATGGTCACTGCACAATGGGGAGAAAGAGCTACCTTCAAATTTTGCAGACCCTCCTCACGATCATATGTAGCCCCATGAGCACTGAATGGGACGAACTTCAAACAGATTGAATAATTAATGATGATGCAGCCATGAGAAGCAGAGGTCCATCAGCACCGGCAGAATCATACTCTGTACAGCTTATACAGTCTGCAACCTCACAGCCATACATACTTCCCACTGTATGGTAATCATCATGGCCCGACATACCTCCCACTGTACAGTAATCATCACGGCCCGACATACCTCCCACTGTACAATAACCGTCACGGCCAGACACACATCCCACTGTACAGTAAACATCACAGCCAGACATACCTCCCAATGTACAGTAACCATCACGGCCAGACATACCTCCCAATGTACAGTAACCATCACGGCCAGACATAAATCCCACTGTACAGTAACCATCACAGTCCGACAAAGTTCACACTGTACATTAAGCGTCACGGCCCGACATACCTCCCACTGCACTGTAACAATCAATGCCCGACATATCTCCCATTGTACAGTAACCATCACACCCCGAAACACCGCCAAGTGCACAGTAACCATCACGGCCCGACACCCCCCCCTCCCCCCACTGCACTGTAAATATCAGGACCGGACATACCTCCCATTGTACAGTCACCATCACACCCCGACACACCGCCCAGTGTACAGTAACCGTCACGGCTCGACACACCTCCAACTGTACAGTAACCATCACAGCCCGACATACCTTCCACAGTACAGTAACCATCTCGGCCCGACATACCTCCCATTGGACAGTAAACATCACGGCCCGACATACCTCCCACTCTACGGGAGTCATCAAGTGTAGCACTTTGGGTCAGTGTGTAGCACCGCTACCTCACATTGCCAAGGTCCTATGTTTGAATCTGGCCTTGGGCGGCTGTCTGTGTAGAGTTGACACATTCCCCCCGGGCCTGCATGGGTTTCCTCCCACATTCCAAAGATGTGCAGGTGAATTCACCATACTAAATTGTTAGGCGTTTTAGTCAGAGGGAAATGGGTGTGGGTGGGTTACTCTTCGGAGGGTTGATGTGGACTGCTTAGGCCGAAGGGCCTGTTTCCACACTGTAAGGAATCTAATCTACTCTCCAAGGTTCATGTCAGGAATATGATCGAATAATCACTTGTCTGAATGAGTGCAGCTCCGACAGTACTCTTGTATGGATTTACTAGTAAGAAGCAACAGAGTTGCGTGGGGAGGAAAATGTCTCTCAAACTTGGTTGAATGTTTTGAGGAAGAGACAAAATTGATTAATGAGGGCATGGGGCTGGATGTTGGCCGTTTGGACTTTAGCAAGACCTTTGATAAGGTTCCTTATGGCAGGCTCATACAGAAGGTGAAGCGAAATGGGATCAGCAGCCAGTTGGTAAGATAGATAGAGAACTGCTTAGCCATAGAAGGCAGAGTAGTGGTGGAACAGTGTTTTTGTGACTGGAGATCTGTAAATGGATTGGCGGAGTTGCAGATTGTGAGGATGTTTTCCAGAGAATACAGCAGGATATAGGTCAGCTGCAGACTTGGACAGAGAAAACACAGATGTAACTTTATTTGGACAATTGTGACGTGATGAACTCGGGAAGGTCTAATGCAGGAGAGAAGTATAAAGGAGATGGAAAAACTACTGATTGCATCAATATCCGAGGGGATCTTGGTGTACAGCTCCACAGTTCCCTGAAAGTGGTAACATGGCTGGAGATGGTGATCAAGAGACTGACGGCAAATTTGCAGTCATGCATTGGAACATGCAGTATGAAAATTAGCAGGTCATATTACAACTGTAGAGAAGATTTGTTCGAAGTACATTTAGATATTGGGTACAGTGCTGGTTACCACACGATGTTGAAGTGTTGGAGAGGGTATGGAAAAGTTTGACCAGCATGTTGTCTGGTTTGGAGGGTATTAGCTAGAAGGAGAAATTGAACACACATGGATTGCTTGCACCTGGGCATCATTGGCTATGGGGCTACCTGATAGATATTCGCAAAACTGTCAGAGGCAGAGATAGAAGGACAGTTAGAGCCTTTTCTCCCCCAGAGTAGAAATATCAATTACTCAGGACCGTACGTTTTAGGTAAAAGGGAGAAAGTTCAGGAGATGTGACAGGTAATTTTTTTTCTGCTGTTCCGGACAGAATGTGAAAGTGCCTGGAATACACTGATAGCGGAGAAGGAGCTAATATAGCAAGGTTTAAGAGGGCTCTTGGCACAAGTATGAGTAAGTACAGAATAGAGTGACATAGAGGGTATTGGAGCAAAAACTTTTGTTTTAATTTTGGAAGGGCATCATGTGTCAGTGTGGGCTTGCTGGGCTGAAGAGCCTATTCCTGTGCTGGACTGTTCTTTAAGTCAAGATTTGAGCACGGGAGTGGCGAGATGCTAACTGAATGATTACTGTTGATCAACAACCACACTATAGTGGACCCTACCCCCCCCCCCCCCCCCCCCCCCCCCATCAACTTGCAGCTTCGTATCTTCCCCCACTGTGGGGAAATTCAATATGGCGAATTTGACATGGAAGTCTGATCTGTAGTGGGGAGTCCATCTCGCCACTCGCTTCTGCAGACTTCTATCCTGTACACCAACGTATCAGGGGACACCGCATGAACAGAAGCTGTATGTACTCCACACCCACCAATGCTGCCATATCTCACATGCCAGCATCACCATGCCATCCCAGCACATCTCCGACCCACTGACAGTACGCTTCTGTACTTCAATGCTGCAGCTCAAGGTGCACTGACAACTCTCATTGCAATGCTGCTGCAAGGACAATGTGCTCAGGGATATACACCCAGCTCATGGCCTATCCCTCTGGGCTGTTCACTCCGTATTTGTACACACTCGATGCTGCTGCAAGGGCACTGTGCTCAGGGACACCCACCCAGCTCATGGAAAAGGCCCTCTGGGCTGCTCATTCCGTGTTTGTATACATTCACTTTGAGCGGACTTGAATGCTCACAGAATTATTGCCTTGTCTTACCCTGCCCTCCACAGTGTTTCCCCTCAGCCAGAGCTACCAGGTGCACGCGCCTACTGTATTGTCTTGGTGTTTAACACAGACACAAACCCAGGAAGCTGAATATCATTGACCACAGTCAGTCACAGTGCCCAGCACAGTGAGTCAAGGGGAGTCTCAGATCCCAGCCCAGGAGCTTGGACACGGTCAGTCGGTCTCTCATGGTTGTTAGGGTCAGGATCCTTCCCCTGTGAGGGGGTGAGGAGCTGAATGATGGGCTGTCACATACCCCTCTTGGCTCTTTCTGCCCTATTTTGGGATAGTTCCTTCTGAAATGAGAGAATTATCAAGAGGTATTAGGGAGATGGAAGTGGTTGGTACAGCTGTTAATGCTGGGATATCTAAGGGAAAGGTGGAGAGGTGTCCTGAGTGAGTGAGTGCGCAGCACAGACACTAGGCAGAGTTGGCGAGCGGGACAGAGAAGAGGTTAGAGAGAGACCGAGAAGAGGTGCTGCATTCAGTGAGAGTGAGAGAACATGAGTCTTGGTGGGAGGTGGGTGCAGTAACAGAGAAAGAGAGAGATGAGAGAGAAAGAGAGTGGGGGGGCAAGGTCATAAAGTGCAGATGGTGGCACTTACCCTGATCACTGACGTTCTTACTACACCGTTGGGCATTCACCCAGAAGGCTGACCCTCACTGGCCAACGGGTCAATCTCAGACAAGCTAGCAGGTCTGGTGTCATGGCTTCCCCCGCCAGTCATAGAGTCATAGAGATGTACAGCATGGAAACAGACCCTTCGGTCCAACCCGTCCATGCCGACCAGTTATCCCAACCCAATCCAGTTCCACCTGCCAGTACCCGGCCAATATCCCTCCAAACACATCCTATTCATATACCCATCCAAATGCCTCTTTAATGTTGCAATTGTACCAGCCTCCACCACATCCTCTGGCAGCTCATTCCATACACGCACCACCCTCTGCGTGAAAAAGTTGCCCCTTAGGTCTCTTTTTTATCTTTCCCCTCTCACCCTAAACCTATGCCCTCTAGCGCTGGACTCCCTGACCCCAAGGAAAAGACATTGCCTATTTATCCTGGAGGAAGATAATGCCCCTGTCCTGCACCATGCCATCCACCAGAACGTCAATGGCTCAGTCACAAAGTGGGGCTCTCAGTTTACTACCTTTCCCAATCCCACCCCGCCGTCCTGTCCAGGGCAGTTTCAGATTGATATTTCAAGAGTGTAATGACTTTTTAAAAATGGCATCTGTAGCAGGGAATCCGGTGCATTCTGGGATATCTGGGCAGTGGGCAGTTTTTATACCTATAACAAAGCGGAAAATAATCAATGGGCTCGTATCAGGTGAAAGAATGGACATAGAGGCAGGGAAGGCAGTTAATGAGGCAAATTCAGGATGTTGTTATTATGAGAACATTCACTTAGACTTGTGGAGACAAACCCTCCATGAAACTGACAGAAATGAGATTGGCCACGTCAAAAGATTCAGGCCCTTGTCTTGTGCAGATTTTGTCGTGCAAACTATTGTAAGATATAAACTTAAAGAGAGAGAGGACCGATAAAGAAGATTCACATCCTTAAAAGAAGCTGGGGAGAAAAATCCCCTGCCGTGTTTTCTCATTGTCCATCATTTTCGGTTCCTCACTGAATAGAAGCAAAGTGTCAGAGACCTGTTGAATTGTAGCTTAGTTTAATATGAAGCAAGGGGCTGACTGAATACTTACAGATCGGAATTCTGCAAGGCAGGAAGAATAGTCCCTTAGAAAATCCCAGAGCAATCCAGGACTGTCAGCCTGAATTTCTGCAGGGAAAGCAGTGTGTAATTAATCTGGCTGTTTGGTTTTCATGCTAAGATTTGTACAGTTGATGTGACTTATTCGATTTGATGAGCGAACACATAGCGGTCTGCTTAAGAATGGAAGCTAGGAGGTCCAGTTGAATGTACAAGCAATCTGGAGAAGTGCAAGTCAAGTCATTTAGGGACAGCAATCAATAGAAAGAATACAGAATAAATTATCATACTGTCAGTGTGGACAGATCCTGGTATAAATATCTCTCTATTTCTCCCTATTTTGCTTTGACACAGGGTCAGTCAGGTTCGAAATGCCAGCCTTTTCTCTCCGTAGAGATGCTGCCAAACCTGCAGAGATGTTCCAGCATTGTCTCTTTTGTTTTCAGATTCTAGCATCTGCAGTAATTTGCTTTTACCCTGAAGGTAGCTGGGCTTGTCAATAATCTAGATAAGGCAACACATGGCATCATTTCCTCTCTCAGTTGAAGTGCAGAATATAAGAGCAGGAAGCTTATACAGGAACTGTATAAATAATTAGTTCAGTCACAGTCTGTGTGCTGCATGTAGTTCTGGTCACTATATCACACGGAAGGATAGAATTAGAATGGAGAGTGTACAGGATGAATGCGAGGATTGCAGATGTTGGAAATTAGAGTCAAAGAGTGTGGTGTGGTAAAAGCACAGCAGGTCAGGTAGCATCAGAATGCCAGGAGAATTGACGTTTCGAGCATGTTTCACTCTTGCAGGTGGTACAGAAAAGGTTTGTTATCGTGGGAAAGTGAAAATTCAGTTATGAGGAAAGGTTGCAGTGGAGGATGCTGAGAGGAGATTTGATTAGCCTGCACATGTTGTCAAGGGCCTGAATAGAGAGGGAGAGTCTGTATTTTTCTTATTGGAGAGCTCAGTTACCAGCAGCAAATATTTAATGTAATTGTTTGAAATATTAGAGAAGTGGTGAGAAAATGTGTTATTTTACCAAGAGTAAGGAAGGGATCTGGACGTCATGCATGGAAGCAGAGTCGAGGCAGAAACTGGGGAAAATATTATACATGTGCATAGATCTGAACCTCAAGTCCTACAGTCTCTGTGGAATCATAACAATGATTGTTTTTTTTAAAGGATGAAGGCGGGTGGCACCTTCTTTTTAATCAGTGCATACAATTTCGAGAGTAATCTCCTCTGTATTGTAGAAATTTCTGATATTTAGACAATATCTAGAGAATCAATGCAAAGGAATCAGGGAGAGGACAGTGAGGAGTAGTGTGTAAATTGATTAGCATCACAAAAATACTGATCCCAACCTATACATACAATGCTGCTTCACTGTGGTGGACTTTTTAATCCTTCTTTTATAAATGCTGAAAGTCTTTGTTTATTCAGTACCTGAAACCACAATGAATGTAAATTTGGGATAGGTTGACAGAGATAGAAAGGTGTGCAAAGACAGTGGGATATTACAGAGATAAGGATTGTTATGGGGACTGAAGGGCATTGCAAGGACAAAGATAGTTTTAGGTTTTGGTTGAAGTGATAATTGAGCTGAATCAGCCAGATCAATATTTTTTCTACAGTAAACTTACAAAGAAAAAATCTCCACAAAACCTGATGAAAATGATATCCGCGTCTGTCTGTATCAGAAAAAGAAGACAACGGATGTGGGAGATGGTGGGAGGGCTGGGTGGTGTTGTGAAAAGTGGTTAAGGCACACAAGGCCTACAGATAGAGCTCACACTGTGACAGGTGAACTGAACTGTCCTACCATAGAGATTCGGGTCAATGATGCAGACTGAATTCACACCAGATGAAACAAGTTTTGTTCTCATAAAATAATTTTCAATCGTAACATTTCAGGAAGTGAGAATTTAATCTTATCTGAGGCTCTGTTGAGTTGACCCTGGTCAAGAATTCCTACCTCTGAATTACAACAGTCACTTCTGTTGTAACAATGTCGATTCGGAATCACAAGCAGATATGGGTACAGATAGGTCAGCACATTCAGAACAGCGCATTAGATATATATAGCTACTCGCATCCGTTCTGGAAATGAGTCCCACAATCAGAATCAGGAAAATCCCATGCTTCCTGTCTTGCTTGAATATTGTCAGCTGCTCTTACCTACCCTGGAACTGATCTTGCAAATACGATTTGTAAGATTACAGACTCTTCCCAGCCTTTCCAGGGTCAGCTGCTCGCACCTAATCCAGGATGGAGTTCCACAGTTAGAACAGGCAGACCCCAAACTCAATAATAGGCCCATACATTTGAAGTTTAATAGCATGTTTTCCTCTTCAAACTATAGCTAAACAAGCAAACCACAGATAATTTTCTCTGTGCCTACAAATATCAGTCTCTGTGACATCCCTCATGTTCTGTTACCATTCCCATCTCTGTAAACCTCTACTTTCTACAAACAGTCGTGCATTTATGAAATCCTTCAAACACAAAATTAACCCCTACTCCAAAAAGCCAATCCTCTTCCTGGAGCAGGTCACAGACATACAGACAGATCAAGTTTGTGAATGAGATTAGAGCTAATAAGGACGTCATAGGTGAAGGGTTTGAGAGAGAGAGCTCGCAGAAGACAAAAGAAAACCTTGTATCGGCACTGCAGGAGATTAATAAGATGAGGTTCTCCTGAAAAGAATGCGACTTTTCTTGGAAGATTTCATAGAGTATTGCAGTAGCGGGAGGAATTTCAGAGACAATGAGATTTGAAGGGGCTAATGAAGATTCAAGATACATGGAATGTTCTTTTGATCTGGTGGCGATTACAGAAATAAGGAGAGCTGGAGGTGTTTCCAGAGATAGGGTGGGATTAGAATGTGGAGGCTGCAGAGATAGGGAACTGTGTAGGGACAGAAGGTGGTTACAGAAGCGGCAGTGCTGTACGGTTAAGAAGATTTTACACAGAATATCACACTTTGGACCACGTTAGACATCAGGGAAAATTGTAGGGACCTGAGGAAGTTTAAGAGATGGGCAGATTTGTAAGGGACGGAAAAAGGTGCAGTGAATAATGAATAGTGTAACGGCTGGAGGAGGTTATGGAGATCCTGAGATTTGTCAGGGCGGGAGGGAGTGAGTGACATTGATCGACTGATGATTGTGTGAGCTGGAGGAAATTGTAAAGATTGGGAGCTTTCTATGTATCCGAGTAATTACAGACAAAGGGAGAGCTGTCAGGCTTTGAGAACTATTACATAGAGAGGAAGTATTTAGAGGAAATTCCAGAGAAAGAAGGTTTATAAAATGGCCTGTATGAGTTACAGAGATAAGGAGGGGTGCTTTGACTGATGGATGTTTCAGAGGTTAGAATCGATCGCACCGGATCAGTGAGGTTATGGAGCCACAGTATTATTAGAGTTGGAGAACTCTTGAGACATCGCACCAAACCACACAGAATTCGTAAGGCCCATAAGGTCATTTGACCCATGATGTTTGCACTAGCTCTTCATCTGAGTTCGTTACAGAGCAGTTATTTCCTACATTCCCCCGTACCGTTACACATTTCTTATAGTCGCAATAATCATCTAATCCCCTCTTGAACATGTCCATTGAACATCCATTTACAACACATCCAAGTGTATCCTGACTATTCACCAAGTGAAAAGGTTCTTACTTCAGTCAGATTTCTCCTGTTGTACATAACGTGAAATCTGTGCCGTCTCGTTTTCCCCCCCTTTTGTGAATGGGCACAGTTTTATCCAATCTAATCTGTTAAGTCTGCCTATGAGTTTGAAAGACTGAATCCGATCTCCTCTTAGCCACCTTCACTTCAGTGAGAACAGTTGCAACATTTTCAGTCTGACTTCATAACTGATCTTACTTATTCCCGGAAATACTCTTTTAGATCAGTTCTTCATCCTTTCCAACGTGTTCATGTCAGTCCTATCATGTGACACCCAGGAATGTATACGATACTCCAGTTGAGGTCGAATGTGTTTGATGCAAATTCAACCTCACCTCCTTACTCTTGCACTATCAATATTTATTAAGACAGGAAAACTGTATGTTTTGCCTGTGTTTAATGTCCTGCAACTTTCATTGATCTTTGCACATCCTCTGCTCCTGTATTCCTGCCTATTTTATATTGTCTTTTAATGTTCTTGTTGGAAATTTGCATTGTCTCATATTTCAATCGCCAAACTTCATCAGTCACCTCTCTACTCTTTCTAAGAAGTTGGCGATGTAAGTTTAGAGTTCTATAATGTTTTCCTCACAGTTTACAATTTCTTTAGGTGCTGCGTCAACTGTAAACTTTGAATGGGTCCCTGCACACCAGATGTACATAGTTCATACATATCAAAATGAAGGATGTCCCCAAAACTGAATCCTGTGGAACTTCACTGAAAATCTTTGTCCAGCCTGAATTAAAAACCGAGTGACCATTCCTCTCGATTTCCTACACATCAGTCAATTTTGTTTCCAACTTGATACAGTCCCTTTTACTCCATGAATGAATGAATGAATGAATGATTTAATGTCACATATATCGAGGGGAAAAAACCGTGAAACACGTTTGTTGCTTGTGCCACAAAGATATTCCTCATCAATTTTGTACCTTTCGAGTGGCAGTGTTTCCTCCTCTGTCACTATGGCCTGGGTCGGTTCGGCCACTTTGGTAAAGACAGAGATGAAGTATTCATCTCACACTCAGCCATTCCACTTCTTTTCACTATAAATCTTCGTTCAAGTGTTGAATCAGCCTTACTCCACCTTTTCGCACGCTTCTTTAGAGGTGTGACAACTTTATGTTGGCTCTCCGTTTCCTGATAAATCCCTCCGCTCTACCATCTCTACTCTAAACCTTCAGCATTTCTCCTGGTTTACAATCTGTTCTCTATCTGACACCTATTAAATTGTTCTTCTTCATCTTAATCTTTTGCTCCATTGTCATCGAGGGAGCATTTTCACTAGTTGGTGGCCTACAGACAGACTCTCACCGCGTAACTTTATACTTTTTGTTCTATAACTCCAGCCAGGGTTTGTTTACCCTGCCTTTCCTGTGTGAGGAACTATTCCTCGAACAGACCCAAGCCATTGAAGGGAGCCCATTGTTCATTTTTTCTTTTTCTGACCAATTTGGTGTTCCGGCCATACCTTCCCAGATTCATTCGTGCCCCGCTGAAGGCATCCCCCACTCAATTGATTTTTCTCAAACTCAGTCAATGCATAGCGTTCTCTACCATCATCCTGAGCGTTACAATAAAATGGTCATTGTGCCTGAAAATGTTCCCGCCTGATACTGGATTCAATTTTACCACCTCTTTTCCAATATTCAACAGGACATGGTCTCTTGGGGCGGGCACATACTCCTGCAGTAAGGTCTCCTCCATGCAATCCGTCACTACCCAGACACGGTCAGTATCTGGATAGTGCAAGTTTCTCAACACTATCACGTTGCAATCTCTATACACTTTTCACTAGTTGGTGGCCTACAGACAGACTCTCACCGCGTAACTTTATACTTTTTGTTCTATAACTCCAGCCAAATTCATTCTAAACTTGGAGGCAACCACTTTCTCTTAAACGTATTAACTAACACTATCCAGAGCTAATACTACTTCTACACTTCATCCTTTCCTTTATATCATTTCTGAATACGTTATACTTTGGGCTCCATACATCGGGAAGGATTCATTGGCCCTGGAGCAGGTCCAGAGGAAGTTCACCAGAAACATCCCAGGAATGAAAGGCTGAACAGATGAGGAATGTTTGAGGTCTCTTGGTCTACACATGATGGAGTTGAGAAGGACAATGCGAGATCTGATTGAAACTTAGAGAATACTGAATGGCTTGGACAGAGTTGATGTTGGGGAAATGTTTCCATTGACAGGAAAGACGAGTAACCAAGGGTAAAGGGAAAACCTTTTCGATCGGAGATAAGAAGAAAGTTCTTCAGCCAGAGTGTGGGGAATCTGTGGAATTCATTGTCACAGAAGGCTGTGGATGCAAAGTTATTGAGTAGATTTAAAACAAAGAGAGAAAAGTTCTTGATTGCCAGGGGATCAAAGGGGGAAAGAAGGAAAATGGGCTTGAAAAACCTATCAGTCAAAATCGGAATGGTAGAGCAGACTCGATGGACACAGTGACATTCTTGACTCCACTATCCTGGAATTACATTGACGGTCACAGAAACGCTGACACCTTCTTCCGTTTCCTGACTCCCCTGTGGTTATTACTCCTCCTTGCTTCTCCTTCCCGTCCTGTACAGGCAGGCTGCTTGTGGGGCCACAAACATAGCACTGACTGCACTCCCCTGAACTGCCATCAGCTTCTGAACTGGGAAACTGAATTGGGAGGGAGCCTCGCCTCCCCTCCCCCCCCCCTCCCAGGTAATCCTGTATTCCCTGTCTGTATCTCTGGACTGATCATCCATTCCCTCCTTCTTACGGGCTGTTATGATAGCAGTGTGATCCCCTCCCTGTATGTGTTATCCACCTAACTCTCAGCGTCATAGATGTCTCACAGAATCTCCAGTCATTATCTGAGCTGCATGACCCGGTGTTCGTCTCGAACACCAGCAGGGGCTATGACTTCCTAATGTAACAGAAAACTTTTTCCATCTGACCAACCTGCACTACCACAACTTAAACTGAAACGTGTTTAGTCTTACTCAATGAATTATGTTGTATAAAGTTAGCAGCAGGGACATACGCTTAACATGCATTGCCTTATCGACCTGTAGCTTTTTGAGATTCTTATTATACTGATTCAGACTTTCACTTATTCCTGATATTTCTGCCTTCAGCCCTACTTCCGGGAAAAAATACAATTTGCGAATTTGCAGCAATTTACAGCAAGTAACAGTTTGTTATCAGTAAATGAACTTACATTTTCTTCTTGAAGACGCTTGTGTTTCTTTCAAAATCAATGCAGGGGGTCACAGCAGCAGAAAGGTGTGTCTCTGTGACACCCAGGTACGTGCACTCCTCCAGCTCCCGCTGCAGTCTGCTCCCTCACATGGTCACCGTCTCTGTGACTCCCAGGGACGTGTAATCCTCCAGCTCCCACTCCACTCTGCTCCCTCACAGGTTCCCCGTCTCTGTAACTCCCAGGGACGTGTAATCCTCCAGCTCCCACACCACTCTGCTCCCTCACAGGATCACCGTCTCTCTGACTCCCAGGTGCCTGTAATTCTCCAGCTCCCACTCCATTCTGTTCCCTCACAGGGTCACCGACTCTCTGACTGCCAGGTAAGTGTGATCCTCCAGCTCCCACTCCACACTGCTCCGTCACAATGCCACCGTCTCTGTGACTCCTAGGTACGTGTAATCCTCCAGCTCCCACTCCACTCTGGTCCATCACAGGTTCACCGTCTTTGTGACTCGCAGGTACATGTAATCCTCCAGCTCCCACTCCACTCCGCTCCCTCACAGGATCACTGTCTCTGTGATTCCCATGTAAGTGTAATCCTCCAGTTCCCACTCCACTCTGCTCCCTCATAGGGTCACTGTATCTGTGATTTCCAGGTATGACGAGGCCCCGATCCCAGTGCTGATTTATATCCTCTCACATCGGTGCCTCTGTGCCAGGTGTGAGTTAGCCTCAAGCTCTTGCTCCAAGTTGCTCCCTCACATGGTCACTCTCTCTGTGATTCGGTGCTGATTTCGAGCCTCCTCCTCTGCTGTTTCTCCAACTCCAAGTCCCAGTCAGCCTTGTTCCTCGCTGCTGATTTATATTCTACCGCTCTGTGCTGCTCTCTCTCAGGTTTTCTCCCTTTTTGACTCCCAGGTATTTGTATTCCTCAAGCCTAAGATGAGGTTTATAATATCCCATGCCGCACTGCTCCCTCACAGGACCGCCGTTGTGCCTGGAAGACAATGAAAAAGAGGAGGATTAGAGGGGCCAGAGGGTGTTACAGTGATTGACCGAGCTGTAGGGGATGGAACAAGTTATCTGGAGAGGTAGACAGACCTGCAGTGCCTAAAGCAGGTTACTGGAAGATACAGGGCGAATTGCAGGAACTGAATAAGGCAAAGGGAATAGATAGCTAGTGGTTTGGTTTTGACGGAGCTTTTTCGAGTCTAAAGGGCTTTTGTGAACTGCTTACAGAGATAGAAAGACTTCAACGAATGCAAATTGACAGCCAGGAAGTTTGGTAAGCTACTGGACACTGTTGGATGTTACAGCGTGAGAAGACTTGCAATAACTGGGGCGGGGGCGGGGGGGAGATATAGATCATTGGAGCACTGGTGGTCTTCAAGGATCCTAAGGATATGAGGAGGTGCAGAGAATGAGTGAATTCCAAAATGGTGGGATTGTAGGAGCTGGACGAGGTGAGATGGATAAGGAGGGTGAAAAGTGTGAATTAAACACATCCAGCCACTGTAATTCATAGAGATTTAAGGAGGGGAACCTGTGCTGTAATTTGTAACAGTGATGTTGAGGGATACAGATACTGAGAGGTTACAAATTTAAAAAAGGAAGAGTTGAATGCTGATCAGAAGTTTAAACTGGAATAAAAACAATTGGCAAGATCAACAGCGCAGACGGGAATGGGGGAGGAGAGACAGTGTGAGGAACTATAAGAGTTTACGTAGAGGAGTTTGTCACCTATAAAGGGAGAGCTGCATTGTCTGTATGCAGTTACAGTGGCATATATGGGATATGTTACAGACATGAGGAGTGTTGGAGCACCTGTTGGAGGGTATAAAGACAACAACAGTTGCAACGGCTGGTGCAGTCACTCAAGAAGACAGCTCACCACTACCTTCTCAGGGACAACTCAAAATCAATTTTAAAAATGCTGACTCAGCCAACAATGCACATGTCTCTGAATGAATGAATGAAGGAAGAAATTTGTAGAAAAATCAACAAGCAGCACTGAGACCACTCATGAAGGCTCTTTCAGCAGCCCTTCACAAACACAGAACCACTATTTCCTGGAAGGACAGGAATTCCAGGTGCACGAGAACACCAGCATTTCCAAGGTGCGCTCCAAGCCACGTTCCAACCTTCCAGCAATGTGTCTGTCCCTACACCTAAAGGACTGCAATGGGTCAGGAAGGCAGCTCACCACCACCTTCTCCAGGGAATTACGGATGGGAAGGTAATGATGGCTGAGCGAGTGATGACCACATCCGATCATTGAATTTTAAAAAAGGGAAATTCACAGACTGATCATGTTCTCTTTGTTTCGTCCATACAACACACATTCCCAGCTAATTTTGTGTCACCAACAAATATGGAAGATTAGATTTTGTCTGATCATCAAATACATCAAATCCATTTGAAATTAGCTGTATGTCAAGCACTAATCCATTTTCTTCCACTTAGATTGCTGTCTGTTAAAGAATTCTCAATCCATGCCAGTACATTCCCTCCAATCCAACATGTGCCAATTTTGCTCATCTACCTCTTCAGTAGGACCTTGTTAAAAGGTTCCTGAAAATCCCAATAAACCATTCCTCTACAGCCAGACAGAAAAAACAAAGCCAGCAGTGTTTATGAAATGGCGTCTTGCTTTCAGAGCAACATGCTTGGCGCTGTCAGAATTCAGAGAGCAGACATAAAGGAGTCAGCCAGTGACAAGTGGAATTCCACAGGGGGCAGCGTTCGGACCACACTGTACACGCTACACATTAACAGTCTGGATAAAGGATGTGAGGGGGTACGGGATACAGTTTTCTCTGAAACATTCCAGGTGTGAAATGCTTCCAAATGAGGAGCAGTTGGAGATTCTGTGTCTGCACTCGATGACGTTAAGGCAGCGGTGGCAGAATCTGATTTAAACGTACATAATACTGAGACACCTGGATAGAGTGAACGTGGGGAAGATGTTTCCATGATTAGGAGAGACTCGGGCCCAAAGAGAGAGCTTCAGAGTGAAGGAGCGCCCCTTTAGAATGGAGATGTGGAGCAATTTATTCAGCCAGAGGGCGACAATCTGGGCAACTCACTGCCTGCGGGGGGCTGTGGATGAGAAGTAATTCAGTGTATTAACTCAGAGATAGATAGGTTCTTGTCAGGAGTGTCGTGCTGGAAAAGAACAACATGTCAAGCAGCATCCGAGGGGCAGGAGAATCGACATTTCTGGCAAAAGCCCTTCATCAGGAAAGGACTGATGAAGGGATTTTGCCCGAAACGTTGATTACCCTGCTCCTCGGATACTACCTGACCTGCTGTACGTTTCGAGCACCACACTCTGAACTCTTATCTCCAGCATCTGCAGCCCTCACTTTCGCCTGAAAAACAGGTTCTTAATGAATAAGGGAATGAAGGGTTACAGGGGCTAAGTGAGAGAAACAATTCGACCATCATCGAATAGTGGAATAGACTCGATGGTCCAAGTGGCCTCCTTCGATATCTGATCACAGACACCCGACAGTGTGGAAAATGTTCCATGGCCACCTCACCTAACCTGCACATCTTTGGACTGTGGGAGGAAACAGGAATACCTGGAGGAAACCCACACAGACACAGGGAGATCTCCACACTGCCAATCACCCGAGGCTGGAATAGAAGCCTGATTCCAGTTGCTGTCAGGCAGCAGTGCTAACCACTGAGCCACCGCGCAACACATAAGCCTCCTTCTTCTTTGTGACAAGAGATCCAATTTCTTTAGTAAACCACGGTTCTCTTACCTTATCACTTCCTCCCTGCCTGACAGGGACATACCTATCAAGGACATGCAATATCTGTTCCATAAACCAGCTCCACATTTCCATTGTCCGTAACCCCTGCATTTTGCTACCCATTCTCTGCATCCTAATTCCTGCATAATCGCATTATAATTGCCCTTGCCCCATCGAAAACTCTTGCCCTGTGCATGTACCTATCCCTTTCCATCGCTAAACTAAACGTATCTGAATTATGGTCACTCTCTCCAAAGTGCTCACCTAAAACTAAATCAAACACCTGGTCTGGTTCATTACTAAGCACTAGATCCAATGTGGCCTTCCCTCTTGTCGGCCCTTCGACATACTGTATCAGGAAACCCTCCTGTACACACTGGACGAAAACTGATCCATCCGACATACTAGAGTTATAGCATTTCCAGTCAATGTTGGGAAAGTTGAAGTCCCCCATAATGACCACTCTGTTACTTTCAGACCTACCCAGAATAATTTTGCTAATCCGCTCTTCCACTTCCTGGGAACTCTGTGGAGGCCTATAAAAAACTCCAAACCGTGTGACCTCTCCTCCCCTGATTCTAACCTCAGCCCACACTACCTCAGTAGACGAGTCCTCATCAAAAGTTCTCTCAGCCACCGTTATACTATCCTTGACTAACATGACTTACATGGACCCATTGCGGTGCTTCAAACTCCATGAGGCAGCCATACTCTCTATGACAGACAGACTCAGTCTGGAACCTCCTCTGTCCTTAAGACCTTATACACTGCCTGCGCTCCTCCGTTTCACCTTTGTATGTTCCCTTTCCAACCCACCTCACCTGCATCACTCCATAGTTGGAGCTGTCAAGGGTAGAAGTCTGTGGAATAGCCTCCCTAACCTTATCTATCCTCCTTTAAGATTTTTTTATAATCATTCTTTTTAATCAATGATTTTATCATCCATGAAGCACCTTAGAAGATTTGCCATTGTGAAAGATTCCATACATTGCAAGTAGTTGTTGTTATTGCCGTGCATTAGGAGAAACAGGAATGATGCATTCAAAATCTAACAAGAAAGTCACTGATTGGCGCAGTGTCTCGGCCACCAAATATAACATCACATTGGGATGGGCAATAAACAAAGAAATAACTAATGCCTGTAAAAATGGTTCGGCTATTATCATGGGTGATTTTAAAATACATGCAGATTGGTCAAACCAGCTCAGTCAGGGTAGCCTTGAGGAGTTCGTTATACGTATCCATGATAGTTGTTTTTTTACCAGTGTGAAATGGAACTGACAAGGGAGCAAGCTATCCAAGGTCTGGCCCCTGTGCAATGAGACAGGGATAATTAATGACCTCAGAGTTAGGGATCCTCTTGGAAGAAGTGATCACTGTATGGTTGAATTTAGAATACATATGGAGAGTGTGAAGATAAAATCTAATACCTGGGCCCTGTGCTTGAACACAGGGAACTACAATAGATTGAGGGAGAACCTGGATAAAGTAGACTGGAAACAAAGATTTTATGGTGGGACAGTTGATGAGCAGTGGAATATTTTCAAATACATTTTACAAAGTGCTCAGCAAAGGTATATTCCAGTGAAAAGGAAGGACTGTAACAAATGGCATACTCTGCGATAGCTATATAAGGAAAGCAGTCAAATTGAAAGAGAAGGCATACAAAGTGGACAAAAACAGCATGTAACTAGAACTGGGAAAACTTTAAAGGTCAACAGAAAGCCACAGAAGAGCTATAAAGAAAAGTAAGATAGAACATAAGAAAAATAAACTAGCACAGACTATAAAGACAGACAGCAAAATTTTATATTGAACAAGCAAAGAGTGGCTAAAGTAAATGTTAGTCTTTTGGAAAAAGAGAAGGAGCATTTAGTTATGGGAGATGACAGTGGTGGATAGTAATATCTTGCCAATAATTAGCAAAGATACAAAGGTAAGTGAGAATTTGGAAACTATTATTATTACAGAACAGCTAGTGTTGGACTGTTGGAGGTAATTGAGCGAATGGTAGAAAAGTTTCCGAACCCTGATGGAATGCATCCCAGAGTACTACCAGAGATGCCAGCAGAAATAACAAATTCATTGGCAGTAATTTTCCAAAAGTCACTGGACTCTGTGGCAGTCCCAGAAGATTGGAAAGCAGCAAAAGTGATGCCACTGTTTTAAAAAGGAGGTGGACAAAAAGTGGGGAATTTTAAACCAGTTAGCTTGTTCTCTGTCGTGGGAAAGATGCTTGGGTCTATTATCAACGAATAAATAGCAGGGAATCTCGATAGAAATTGTCCCATTGGACAGGCACAGTATGGGTTCATGAAGGGCAGATCATGCTTGACAGATTTGTTGGAATTCTATGAAGTTATTTTGAGCAAGGTGGACAATGGTGACCAATGGATGTGGTGTACCTGGATTTCCAAAAAGCCTTCAACAAGGTGTTGTGCAAGAGGGTTTTGCATAATATAAGGGTGCACAGCGTTCGGGGTAGAGTATTAGCATGGATAGAAGATTGGTTGACTAACAGCAAGCAAACTGTGGGGATACATGAGTATTAATCTGGCTGGTAATCGGTGTCTAGAAGTGTGCCTCAGGGATCAGTGTTGGTACTGCCATTATTTAGAATTGATGCAGATGATTTGGAGTTGGGGACCACATGGAGGGTGCCAAATTTGCATTGAACACTGAGATGAGTAGCAGGGCAAAGTGTGCGGAGGACTGTGAAAGGAACACAGATGCATTAACTGATTGGGTAATGGTCTGGCAAATGGAATAGAATGTTCATAAATGTAAAGTCATACATTTTGGTTGGAGTAACATTAAAAAAAGAGATTATTTCTTGAATTTTAAAAAGTTGCATCATTTGCTATGCGGAGGCAGCTGAGTAACCTTCTGCATGAAAGTTGGTCAGCCAGGTACAACAATCAATTCAGAAGGCAAATGGAATGTTGTCCTTCATTGCTGAAGTGATTGTGTTTAAAAACAGAGGTTATGTTCCAGCTGTATTGGGTGCTGGCGAGGCCACACCTGGAGTACTGCATGTAGTTGTTATCTCCTTACTTGAGAAAGGATGTACTTGCATGAGAAGGGATGCAGAGGAGGTTTAATCGGTTGATTCAGGAGTTAAGGGGGTTGGCTTAACAGAAACTGAGTAGATTGGGATTATATTGATTGGAATTCAGAATAATGGAAACATATAAAATAATGAATGGAATGGATAAAATACAAGTGCAGAGGATGTTTCCACTGGCAGGAGAAGTTAGGACAAGAGAGCATCACCTCAAGATTCGAGGCAGCAAATTTCCGACACAATGGAAAAGGAACTTCTTGGTCTCGATGGAATTCATTGCCCAGGGAAGTAGTTGATGCTAGTTCAATAAACGTTTTTAAAGCTAGGATAGATATTTTTCAAATAAATAATTAATTAAGGAATACGGTGAGAACGTGGGTAAATGGTTCTGCGTCCACAAAATGATCAGCCATGATCTTATTGAATGGCAGAGCATGATCGAATGGCAGGAAGGCCTTCTCCTGTTCCTAATTATTTTATTCTTATGTATTCCTCCCTCACTTGTGACTTGAAGGTGCTGGGATTGGATTCGGATGGACAAAATTAAAATTCACAGAACACCAGGTTATACTCCAACAGGTTTATTTGGAAACAATAGTTTAGGTGGTTATGTGGTGGTTATGTGATTTTTAACTTTGTCCCTCACTCTTGCAACTGATAAACAGTGGCAAAAGCCACGAAGCACTGTGCAAGCTCCAGCCAACAATGGGCCCCGGTGATTGATGTCAGCGGCGGACCAACGGAAAGACAGGGGTGGAACTGGAGCACCTGGTGGGCAATTGGGGTGAATGAGGGGCGGGACTAGACTATACCACGTGATCATCCTCGCCGAGGATGCGGACTTCCTGAGATAATGTTCAGGAGCTGGACAGGACATTGGTTCAGCCACTTTTGGAATATTGTGTGCAATTCTGGTCTCCCTCCTATCAGAAGGACGCACTGAAACATGAAAGGTTTGAGAATAGATTTTCAAGCATGTTACCAGGGTTGGAGGAATTGAGTTGCAGGGGGAGGCATTTTCCCTGGAGTGTCATAGGCTGAGTTGAGATATTATAGAGGTTTATAAAGTTGTAAGGGGCATGGATAGCATAAATAGACAATGTGTTTACTCTGGGCTGTTGGAGCCCAGAACTAGAGGATATAGGTTGAGGGTGAGAGGAGAAAATTCAAAAGGGGCCTGAAGGGCAAATAAAATATTAATATTTAAAAGATATTTGAATAGGATGGGTTCAGAGGGATGTCGGCCAAGTGCTGGTAAACGGGAATAGATCAGGTTAGAATATCTGTGTGGCATAGACGGTTGGTCCAAAGAGGCTGTTTCGGTGCTGGATCATAAAAGTGAACAGTGCTCTGATTCACCTCTGGGCTCCTTGAGGTCCGCTTGTTTGTTATCTGGCTTCCTCAGTCTCTCATGAGTGTATTTTGCTCTGTTTAGTATTTTACTATTACGTTTACAGACCTTTTTGTAGATGAATTGTCCACTGCTGCCCGGCTCCTGCTCCATTATCAGGTCATTTTTTCGACAATATCTTTGACAGTCAATAACTCTTTTTTCCAATAAGCGACTGGATTTTCCTTCCATTTCTGACAGTCAAATTCTGCACCATTTTCATTCCCTATAATTTATATTGCACTCCCTGAAACATCAAGTGTATTTCTCCTTCCACAGATACCAGTGATCAACGCGAAAGCCCTGTTGCCTGTGGAGAGGGTTATGTTTGACTTTCTTGTACAGCTGCAGACGTTATGGTGAACCTGCTGCCACAACGACGTTGCGTAAGAGACATTACAGATTATTCCCTCAGTGATAGTGAAGAGTAGGAGATATCTGTACAAATCAACATGTTTTTAATTTCACAAAAATATTATTGAGAACTTTTATCATAAGGCCACAGATGGAGAATATTATGTCCGGGAACCAAAACCATTGCTAAATAACCAGTTTTTCAGGAATGCCTTAAAGGAAGAAAGCAGATCTTAGAGGGTTAGGGTGGGAATTCCAGAACATGCTGCATTGGAAGCTATAGAAACAGCCACACAAGTGAACTCATAAATATGCGCATTGTTGGGTCTCTAAACTAAAATGAATTATTGAGGTATGAAAGGGTGTGTGGTGCAGGGAGATGGGAAAGTTTACAGCCAGGAATTATACAAAGGTGCGAAAGTAAATTGTTGTTGCTTAAAATGGGAGCCTTTTGATAGATCAGCAAATTTTGGTACAAGTGAGCACTTGGGCAGTCAAGCTTTCAATAATCTTGAGGTTATAGGGAGGTTAAATGTGGTATGCTGGCCAGCAGTGGGTTTAGATAATGAAATATAGAGTTAACAAAAGGAATGAATGAGAGTTTCAGCAAATGAGCTGAGTCTGTGGTGAGGTCAGGTGATATCACTGACGTCAAAATCTTGGTCTTGGAGTGGGACTGGACTGTCACCCTCACCTCACCTCTGGGATTCAGCTGTTTGTCAGTTTGTGAATCAAGTCTGTAACAATCTCAGGAGCTGAGTGGCCCTGGCAGAACCCAAACTGGGCGTCGATGAGCAGGTGCTTGACAGCAGTGTTGATGACACCTTCCATCACTTCATTGGTGAGAGAGTGTGGACTGATGGAGTGAAATTGGCTGAGTTGGCTCTGCCCTGCATTTTTGTGTTGAACATCCCTGGGCAATGTTCCACAATGTTGTTAGCTGCCAGTGCTGGAGCAGTACTTGCCTTGGTGGGCAGCACGTTCTGGAGCACAGCCATCTGTATTATTGCCAGAACATTGGCAGGGCCCACAGCCTTTACACCACTTGTCCATTTCTTGAACTGCTTTGAAATGAGTTTTCAACCAATTCGATTCACATCTGTGATGTCAGGGAGCAATGGAGAAGGCTCATCTACTTGGCATTGCTGACTGCAGATTGCTGCAAATGCTGTCGTCTTATCTGCTGCATGGACGTGTGAAGCCCATCCATCAGTAAGACTGGGGATATCTGTGATGCTTCCACCAGTGAGTTGTTTAATTGTCCATCACCATTTACGACTTGGTTTGGCAGAACTGCAGAGCTCACATTTGATTCATTGGTAGTGGGATCACGTAGTTCTATTTGGTGTTGCTTGTGCTGTTTGATATGCAGGGTTAGTAGCTTCAACATGTTGGCACCTCATTTTTAGATATGCCTGGTACTGCTCCTGGCATGCCCTCCTGCATTTTCCATTGAACCATGGTTGATCCCTTGGTTTGATGTTAATGGTTGAGTGGGGTATATATCAGACCATGAGATTTCGGATTGGACTGGAGTACAGTTCTGCTGCTGCTTTTGGCCCACGGTGAGGCAGAAGTTGCAGGGTCAAAAGGGCTGATTTTTGTGGTTGCACTTTCCAGTGCATTAGTAGATGTAATGTAGTCCATCCAGTTTCATTCCTTTGTTGAGACTGTGCCGTGATTAATACAATTAGTGATTTGGTGGGCCACTGTCAGGTTGGCAGGTTTTTTTTTTTTCCCTCAAGGACATTGTCATTGACAGAAATAAAAATCCCCAATGGTTACGTGGTTACCTAGATTCTTCATTCCAGTTACTTTTTTTGTGACTTCGGATCCACCGTCTACCGAGGTGGGATTTCAATCCTCCCCTCCAACAACAAGAGCGAGGAGTACATGGATTGAGACAATTCAATCAGGTGTCGCTGCTGCTTCCCTCCCTTCCACTAGCCCACGGAGCCAAACTGCCTCACATAGTTCTCCTCATTTTAGTCCTAAACTAACAGCTTTCACCAGTCTCTTATCAAGCCTTATTAGAGCTCATTCTTCCCCTTTACCCTAGTCTAGCTAAATCATACACATTCCAAATCTGTGTCTCCTCCTCCTGCGTGTCACCCCCCCCCCCCCCCCCACCCCCCCACCAATCAATTCACAGATACTATTCCTTGTTCTGTCTGTCTGTCTTTTCTGGTTATGTTATTCTCACCCATTCTGCTAAAAATTAATATTTGACCACATCGCAGTTGGAGAATCCTGCTCCATCTCCCCTCTCCGTTTCATTTTTGAATCCCTTGCATTTGGTGTCCTTCCAGGATCTATTTTTGGTCCCTCCTGTTTCGCACGTACATAATGCCAGGAGGTGACATCGTCCAAAAGCGCCGTGTCAGGTTTCACATGTACACTGACAATGACCAGCTCTCCCTCCCCATTATCCCCCTCCATTGCTGCACTGTTACTCAGTTATCAAACTGCTTATCACTTCACTACTCGATTAGCTGTAATTTCCTCCAATGAAACATTGTAATGGTTAAACCCATTGCCTTCAGTTGCTATTACAAATTCATTTCCCTTACTGCTGAGCCCCTCCCTCTCACTGGGAACTGTCTGAGGCAGAACTACACCCTTTACAATATTGCTGTCACATATGACCCCAAGGTGACCTTCTGATCAGATATCTGCACCATCACAAACACCAGGAATTCCAATCTCTAAAATGTTGCTTGTCTCCACGCACCCCAGCTCCATTGGTACTGAAAACCCTATGTGTTGCATTAAACTTGCCAAATCTGAAACATAACCCTTGATTCCGCAACTGACCCAGAATCTGGTTCCAGACTTCCACATGATGGGAAACATCCTCTCCGTATTTACCCTGTCAAACCCCTTAAGATTTCTGTATGTTTCAATGAGATCACCTCTCAGTATTTCCCAAATCCAGTGAGTAGATTGCCAACTTCTTCAGCCTTTGTTTAAAACATAATCCCTTCAAACCAGGGATCATCCCAGTGAATTTTCTCTGAAATGCCTCCAATAACGTAATATATTTCCTTAAATAAAGTGACCAAAACTGCTCTCATTTCTCCAGATGTGGTATCACCAGCACATTGTACAGTTGCCCAATGGTAGATAATCCAAACTCCTATATTGCCATTCCCATGAAATAAGGAACAACTTTCCATTCCCCTTACTGATGACCTGCTGTAACTGCGTGCTAGTATTCTGTGTTTCCTATACAAATGCCCCCAGGTCCCTTTGTGATGCAGCTTTCTACAGTTTAAATAGTCCTCTGTTCTTTTATTATCTCCTCCAAAATGAACAACTTCACAATTCCCCACATTATACGCCATCTGCCAACAGGTTGCCCATTTCTCCTATCAATATCTCTCTTTATAATTCTATGAGAACATTACTGTATGCCTTCTCTCGGAGAACCACTCCCCCACTTCCCAGTTCACACACCCCATTCTTCTAAACATTTACTGGGAGCACTGGGCAGTGGGAATCATGCAGAGCTGCTGTCTTTTTGGGGATACTCTTTGGAATGACTGGTAGGAGATTGCTGCCCATTGGTCAGAACTGAGACAACTTGCCCATCAAGCTGCATGAGCCTTTCACACACCATGTCTTATTGATGAGGCACAGCAGCAGCACTGAGGAAAAGAAAAGGAAGCAAATGCTGCTCTCTGCATCTCACTGACTCTTGGAATATTTTGTCCCATGTGTCAAAGATCTGCCTTGTTCAGTCAAAGGAAGATGCAAAGTGGAAACTCATAGAAACCCACATAGATTTCCCCCTGAATTGACTGCTGACCTCCACAAGGGAGAATGTGTCCAGTCATCCTGGGCCAGGAAGAGGGGATGGTGTGAGTTTCTAACTTGAACTGACAGTGACGGATTTGATAAACTTGTATCACAGGATATTACAGGTGGACACTCAGATGGGAAGCTCAGTAATTGTAACACAAACTCAGACAGAATTACTGAATTCATCTGGACTTGGATTATAGCATTGTGTGTGAGTATTAATTTCCAGCTCATTCACATTTGCTGCATAAAAGTTCACCTTTACATCACCCCATTCTCTCAATACATTTTCCCTAAATCTTCGGTATGTGCCCTGTATTCCTTTTATGATGAGCTGATGAGTGTAAAGTTTATCATCCTAATGTATATCTTTTGTAAACCCATCTATCACAGCTCCACTCAATTTTCTTTACTACAAGGAGAACAATCTCAGTTTCCCCAAACCCCTGATTCCCCAATGTCTGTTTGTTCTCCATAAGGCACACATCAGGATTGTGTTGGAACATTCTCCACTTGCCCGCATCAGTGCAGCCCACAACAATATTAAAGAAAGTGAGCATCCTCCAGGACAAAACACTGTGCCTGAGTGGTGTCCCTTCCACGAATTTCAGCATTCCCTCTCACCACTCCCGAGGCATAGTGGCATCACTGTGTAAAAGGTAAAGTCAGCAGTGTCCTACCAGACCATAGGGCTGCTCTCTCATTAGGGAGAGATGGCTGATAGTGGTTTAACCTTAAGGTTTCCCCAGCCCAGGCAAGGGGAGAGGTTGAGAAGGAGTATCCATCTCTTGTAGATGGCTATTTTTGATGTGTATTAGCAACACACATGACACATGAAAATCTAATGTGCTAAAACCCTAATCATGCAACTAAAATCCCCCATTCCTTGAACCATCGTGGTAAATCCCCTGTGCCCCCTCTCAGGGACCTGCCATCCTTGCCAACGTGTGGGGAATTTCTGGTTTGCAGAGACCCAGTTGCTCTGTGTTCCTGTGGGTGATGTCATCGGAGAACAACAGTTGCACTAAACCTCACTGTCTGTAAGGGTGGGAGACACAGAAATCCCAATAATATTTAAGATGTATTTAGGGATTCAATTGCAATGCCAAGGCTGACAGGGCTATGAGCTTACTGCTGGAAAATAGGATTAGAATAGTTAGCTGATAGATGTCTTTACAGCGCAGACCTGATGGACCACAGAGCCATTTTGTGTCCACGAGGCATCTGAGCCACCTAATATCCGAATATGACAAGCCATATTTGAAACAAGGTCAGAGAAGGTGATATTAGATTAGATGATACATGATTGGTTAATGTTTATGGGAGGAAAATGAGCCAGAGAGATTTTGCAGGAAAGTTTGCAACTCAGGTTGCAGGAATCTGAAATAAAAATGGACTATCCTCGAGTCTGGAATTAGAAAAAGGCACATAACAAAGAGCTTTGTGAGGCTGGAGGAGATTAGAGATAGAGATATTGTAGAAGGTCTACCTTGTTTGTTTTGCAAAGCACATTATCTCGCATTTATTCAGATTGGTCAGCATGGGTTTGTGAGTAGAAACCCGTGTTTCACAAATTGGATTGATTCTTTGAGGAAGTGACCAAGAGATAGATGAAGGGAGAGCAGTCAACGTTGTCTACATGGGCTTCAGCAAAACATTTGACAAGTTTCCAAGGGATGTAGAAAATCGAGTCAAGAGGAAGAAGAACACGAACATCAGTTTGAGGATGCAAGCATCGTGAGATCTCTATAGGGTTATATGGGGACAACACGGTGGTTTAGCAGTTAGCACGGCTGCCATATAGCACCAGGGACCCGATTTCAATTCCAGTGCCGAACGAATGTCTGTGTGGAGTTTGCACATACTCCCCAATTATGTGTGGGGTTCCTCCAGGTGCTCCAGTTTCCACCCACCATCTGAAGATGTGCTGGTTAGGTTTATCAGCCATGCTAAATTACCATAGAGTTCAGGGATGTGCAGGATTGACACATTATGGAGAGTAATAGGCTGAGAATGATTTTGGATTGGATACCCTTCAGAGGGTCAGCATAGAGTTGTTAAGCCAAATGGCCTGTTTCCGCACTCTGGGGACTCTATGAAGGTGGTCTGAAAGGAACTGAGGAATGGACTTAGGATAGCTAGACGAAGGCATGATAAAGCTTTATTGGGATGAATTAAGGAAAACTGTTATGCATACTCCACTTATGTGAGAAACAAGAGAATGGTCAGCGTGAGGGTAGGGCCAGTCAGGGATAGTAGTGGCAGATTGTGCCTGAAGGCACAGGAGGTAGGAGAGGTTCTTAATGCTTACTATGCTTCAATATTTACTACTGAGAGAGACCTTGTCATTTGTTTAGACAGCGTGAAAATGACTGATATATGTGAACCGATTGATGTTAAGAAGGAGGGTGTGCTGAGTATTTTGTAAAACATAAGGATAAATAAATCTATTGGACCAGACGGGATGTGCCCAAAAGTATTGCATGAAGCAAGATGGTGGATTGCTGCGCCTTTGGTGATGACCTTTGAACCCTCACTGCCCATTGGAGTCATACCAGGTGATTGGAGAGTCAAAAATGTTATTCCCTTGTTCAAGAATGGGAATAGGGATAATCCTGGAAATTACAGACCTCACTTTGCAGATTATTGGGAGGACTCTGAGAGACAGGATTTATGATTCTTTGGAAAACCATAGGTTGATTAGAGATTGTCAGCATGGCTTTGTTAGGGGCAGGTCGTACCTCACAAATTTTATTGAATACTTTGAGAAAATGATAAATCAGGTTTATGGCTCATTCAGAAAGTACAGAGGCATGGGATACAGGGAAACCTGTCTGTCTGGATACAGAATCCCTGGCCCATAGAAGACAGGGGGTGATGTTAGATGGGAAGCATTCAGCATGGAGCTATGTGACCAATGGTGATCTGCAGGGATCGGTTCGAGGAACTCTGCTCTTCGTGATTTTTTTAATAAACGACTTGGATATGCGTGTGGAAGAATAGGTTAGTAATTTTGTCGATGACGTGGAGTTTGCTGGAGTGATGGATAGTGTGGAGGTCTGTTGTTTGTTGCAGCAGGATAGTACAGGATGTGGAGCTGGGCTGAGAAGTGGCAGATGAAGTTCATTCTGGAAAAGTATGAAATGATTCATTTTTGAAGGTCGAACTTGAATGCACAATACAGGGTTAAAGGCAGAATACTTGGTAATGTTCTGGAACAGTGAGAACTTGGGTTCCACGTCCATCGATCCCAAAATGTTGCCATTCAAGCTGATTGGTTTGTTACGAAGGAATATGTTATGTTGGCTTTCATTAGCTGGAGGATTGAGTTTTAAAGCCTTGAGGTTATGCTGCAGCCCTCTAGAGCCCTGGTTAGAGCACACTTGGAATTTTGTGTTCAGTTCTGGTCCCCTCATTCCAGGAAGCATGTGGAAGCTTTAGAGAGAGTAAAGAGGAGATTTACCAGGATGCTGCCTGTATTGGAGGGTATGTATTATGAAGAAAGGTTGAAGGAGCTAAGGCTTTTCTCATTGGAGTGAAGAAAGGTGAGGGGCGACTTGGTAGAGGTGAACTGGATGATGTGAGGCATAGATAGAGTGAATAGTGAGAAACCTCTTTATCCCATGGCAAAAACCGGTATTCTGAGCCGGCATAATTTCAAGGTGATTGGCGGATGGTTAAGGAGAGATTTCAAGGATAGGTTCTTTACACACAGAGTGGTGGATAGGTGGAATGCACTGGCTGCGGTGGTAGGAGAGTCTGATACATTAGCGACATAACATAGACTCTTGGATAGACACATGGATGGCAGTAAAATGATGGGTATGTAGGTTAGTTTGATCTTACAGTCGGATAAAAGGTTGGCATGGCATCATGGCCGAAGGGTCTTGTACTGTCCTGTTCTATGTTCTACGTTCCGTATGGTAAACTGGGTAATACGCTCAGACCAGTGTAAAAGGATATGGCATTCAACAGGAGCTAATGAAATGGTTACAAAATTAGCTTGTTAGTAGGAGACAGAGGGTGATTGGAGACATTAGTTTTTTCTGAGTGGAGGCATGTGGCCAGCGGGGTAGTGGGCCCACTGTTGTTTGTCATTTGGATAAATGTTTGGAAGGGAATATTGGTTTCCTGGTAAGTAAGTTTTTGGGTGATACTGAATTTGGTGGTAAAGTGGACAGTGAAGAAGGTTATCCATGATACAACAGGATGAACAGTCCTGCTGGGATAGTGGGCTGCAGAATAGCAGATGGAGTTTAATTAGATAAACGTGAAGTGTTCCATTTTAGTGAAACAAACTACGGTGGGACTTATACAGTTAATGTTCGGGCCCTGGGTGTAGTTGTCAATCAGTGACCCAGGCTTGCAGGTACACAGTTATTTGAAAGTGGTGTCACAGGTAGAAAGGCTGGTGAAGCTGGCCTTTGGGATGTTTACCTTCATTAATCAGGGCATTGAGAGTCGGAGTTGGGATGTCATGCTGCGGCTCTACAAGACATTGGTGAGGCCAACAAAAATGCGTTTTTGATCAGTTGGACGAACTCTTTAGGGAATGACAACTGACATTCAAACCTTGTCTGGCCTACATGTGAATCCAGACCCACATCAATATGGCCAACTCTGCTCTGCCCTCTGGGCAATTAGCTGTGGGGGCAAAGTTTACTGGCCAGGCAGTGACAGTCACATTAAATAAATGAATAAAGAAAAATACATATGTCCCTTCCAACCTCTGCAAACCCTTCCAGCTTCAGCAATCCGTACTGGCTTTTTAACACCGTTCAGGTCCTGACCACTTTCTGAAACACTCTCCCCACCGCCAGCACCTTCACCTCTCCCTGTTCCTTTTGTGACATTAAACCCCGACAATGATTCACCTCCCCACTGCCCTCTTCCTGCTAGCAGACCCTTTGAAATCCCTTTAAAAGTTACTCCTAAAACACACTATCACTTCAAGATTTTAAGTACTTTGTGGTGATCTTCTAAGTCGCATAATCTCATATGATCGATTTTGTCCTGATTGACGCACGAATGGGAATTTCTTGTTGAGGATTTTCTATTTCAATGGAATGTCCTTTTGTTGAGTATTTTGCACTATCCCTTCAAATGATTTCCCCTGTCCATTTACAGACACATATTTCAGTTTGTTTAGCCTGTTTACCTTGGTCAGTTCTTCTCTCAAACTCATGTAATTGTCTATTTTTGTTTCTAGTTGTAGCTTGTCCTTTCTGTGATTCACTTTACAACTTTATATTTATTTAAACTGCACTTTATCGCAATTTCCCGGAGGATCTCTGAAGGTGACATTACTCTTTCACTAAGTTGCATCACATGATCGCTCTGAGATAGTTATGTCCCTAGCCAGTTGCACAATGTTGTATTCAAAGAAACACTGAAAAAAGAATAACCGAACTCCTTCCAATATCAATGTTGACCGTGTGATTGTCCCAGATTATACGAATATTGAAGTTTTCCAAAATTATCTCAATGTCTTTGTTAAAAAATTCCAATGAGTTCCTATTTAATGCTGTAATGAGCAATGGAATACCGTTCGTTGGCTAAAACTGTTCTGCTGCTTGTGTCTTGGCAAGTAGTAGCTAGAATTTTCATTCAGACTGACTATCTCATGATCTGATGCCAAATGCTTTCTCTGTAATGCCTTTGTTATCCATTATTGTTAGCGTTGCCCATTTTGCCTGAGTTTGCACAAGGTTGTGAACCATTGAATATTTATGTCTCATCATTTGTTCGTCCTGAAACCACGTATCCCTGGTGTATAAATCTCTTTGATCTCTGTGTCACAAATCCATCTACCTTATTGCAGAGACTTTGTCAATTCAAAAAAAAAACATGATTTCCTCTTCCCCTCAATTTCCTGCCACAAACCAATTCGCTGGTTTACAGTTTTAGATCAACTCTGTCCCTTCCTGTTCCTTTCTGCTTGTCTTCAGCCACATCCGATGTGTCACCTTTTCTCATTGGATTTGGAAACCACCTTTCACCTGAACCCTATCCCTGCATCCTCTCTCATTTTGAAGCCCTGTCGACTTGGTTGGCCAAGACACTGGTCCCAGCACCGTTCCAGTGGGAACATCCGAATAGATTATTTTTTACATCAGGTATGGGATGTCGGTGTCTCTGGCTGATCAGCATTTCCTGCACAGCCCTAGCTACCCTTCAGCTGAGTAGCTTGCTCTGCCATTTCAGAGGGTAATTGAGAGGCAAACACTTTGCTGTGGGTATGTCGTGCAGACCACGTGAGGATGGGCAGATATTCTTCTCGAAATGACAAGTGTTCGGGTGTCACACATATTTATGGATTGATAATTATTATTGTTTTTTAAAAATAATATTGATATCAAATTCCACCATTTCTGATGATGGGATTCAAACCTGCCTCCCTTGAAAATTAGCTGAGGTTTTGGATACATGCTCTAGCAATAATATCACTAGCTGATCACTTCGTCTGCTCACTCATTGCTCATCCCTGAGCACTGACACCAGTGCATCATGAAGCTAAACCCGTTCTTCCCACACAATTGCTTGATCATGAAATCTTCCAGCAATCTGGTGATATCATTCAGTATCTCTCCATGTGGTATCCCTCACTGTGTGGGTCTAATTGCTGCCTCTGTCAGTGTCTCTCGCTCTTGCAGCTACTCCAGATCCTGAGCCAACAGAATTCTCCATTCCAGAGAGACGAGGCCGCACAGGCCAGGGATGGAGACTGGGATTTTCCAGATCTCTGTGGTACTCAGTGCTATTCTATATGTGTAACCTCACTGCATCGGTCTAATTTCCCATTCTGTCTAATTCTCTCTCTCCTGCAGGTACTCAGAAAGGGCCTGACTCAATAGACTTCCCAGCTGCTGGGTGTCTCGTCCATCACCATATTGAAGATGGTTGGTTGGCCAGGGAGAAAAAGGGCAGGGTGATCTGGAGCCTTCAATGAATCCTGCAGTGAGGTAAGATCACTCACAGTGCACAGAGCAGAGAGCAGTGAGAGGGCTCCAAATATCAGCTAATAAGACATGAACTAGATACAGTACTGAAGGGGGAGCACAGTACAGCCACACCTTCGGCTCAATCACCACCCGTATTGTAAGCTTTGTTGTACTAAAACTGCATCAGGAGTGTCACAGTTATCAATCCAGGCCTGTGCTGTCTTAGTGAGCATCAGGACAACGGGGGGGAAAGCAGGCCTCCCACGAGAGGGTGCGAACGCTGCCTGCGATCTTTCTGTTCTGTATTCCCTCTCCAATACTACCTATGGCATGTCTCATAGACCAGTGTCTTCAAAAATTTGTTATTCCTACATCAGTTCCCATCCCTGTAACTTCCTCCCTTCCCTGCAGTCCCTCCACATATTTGAAATGTACTGCATTCCAAACTACCATCCCTATCGCTGTAATATGGTTCAGTGTCTACAAGATGCCTTATCTCAGTAGTCTCCACCAATAACTGGAGACAGAGATATGCAGCACGAAAACGGTTCCTTCGATCCAACCAATCCATGGACCAGATATCCCAAACCGAACAAGTTGATTTTGCCTGCATTTGCCGCTTATCTTTTCAAACATTTTCCTTTCCACGTAACTGTCTATGTACCTGCTCAAATGTCTTTTGCATTTTTTCATTGTTCGTGTTACCCCCATGTGCCCCTGGCAGTCCGTTCCGTCTATGCACCATCCTCTGTGGACAATGTTTTCCCTCAGTTCCCTCTTTAAATTATATTCTCTCACCTCCCATTTATACCCTCGAGCTTGGGACTCACCTACCCTTGCCTATTCACCTTACTAAGGCCCCACATGTTTTTGTAAACCTTTGTAAGGTCACCCCTTAGCCTCCCATGCCAAGGGGAAATATGGAAGACAACGTTACAAATACCTCCAATTCATGTCCTCAATGCTCTGACCAATGAGGGCAAAAGTGCCAAATGCCTCATTCCCCGCCCTGTCCCCCTGTAATACCACTTCCAAGGGACAATGTAACTGTCCACCTTGGTCTGTCTCTGTTCGACAACACCGCCCAGGATACTACCATTAACCGTGTTAGTTCTCCTTCGTTTGTCTTAACAAAACACAACACCTTAATTAAACTCAATTTTTCATTCATTGGTCCCCTGGCCCAGTTGGTCAAGAGCCCCTTTGATTATTATATTCACTGCCACTACACTATTAACTTGATCATCCACAAACCTACGAACAATGACTCCTGTATTGTCAACCAAATCGTTTAAGTCGATGATGCACATCAGGAGACCCATTCTTATAGCACACCGTTGGTCACATGACTCCAGTCTGAACAACAACTCTCTCCCACCACCCTGTGTCTCCTACTGTCAAACCAATTTTGTATCCAGTTGGCTAGCTACCCCAATCCCATGTGATCTAACCTAATGAACCAGTATATCATGCTAAACCCTGTCAAAGGTCCTGCTGACGTTGGTATCGACAATGTATGGTCACCACTTCAGCAAAAGCAATCAAGTTTGTGAGATCTGACTTTGTACGCACAAAGCTGTAATGACTATTTTCCATCAATCCTGGACTTTCCAAATTCATGTAACTCCTGTTCCACAGAATCACAGCCAACGTATCCACCACTGATGACCGACTAATTGGTCTTTAGTTCCCTGGCTTTCCATCGCAGCCTTTCTCAAATAATGGGAAAAAAAACATATTTTGGTTAGAGTCGTACAGCATGGAAACAGACCCTTCAGTTAGTACTAACCATAATCTGAAAGTGAACTCATCCCAGCTGCACCGTTCCTGGCCCATATCCCTCCAACGTACTTATCCAAATGTTGTTTAAATGTTGGAATTGTACCCACATCCACCCCTTCCTCACGAAGTTCATTCCACACTCAAACCACCCTCTGCGTAACAATTTGCCCCTCACGTCATTTTTTTAAAAGTCTCTCTCCTCTAACCTGACAAATGTTGCCCATTCTCTTGAGACGTCCCCATCCTGAGGAAAAGGCAACTGCCATTAACTCTATCTATATCCGTAATTTTTTTATTAAACTTCCTTAAGGTCATCTCTTAACCGCAAGGCTCCAGTGAAAAATGAACCAGTATATCCAGCCATTTTTAATAACTCAGGCCCTCCATATCTAGCAACGTTCTGGTAAATCTCTTCTGAACTCCCTGCAGATTAATAATATCCTTCCTACAACTGGGCGACCAGAACTGGATGGAGTATTGCAGAAGAGGTCTCACAAATGTCTGTACATTCTCAACATGACGTCCCAAATCCTACACTCAATGGACTGAGCAATAGTCAGGCATGCCAAGCACTGTCTTATCTGTCCTGTGATGCAAACTTCAAGAGTTATGGACCTGAACCCGGAGGTCCCTCTGCTCTAAAACACTAACCGAAGCCCTAACATTAATTGTATAACCTCTACCCCATTGTTCATTTTGCCAAATGCGTTACCTCTCATTTATTCAGATTGAGTTCCATCTACAATTTTTCAGTCCATTCCCCCATATTATCAAGATCCCTTTGTAATCTTGGCAAACCTCCTTCACTGTCCACGATGCCACCCTCCATGACTGTCAATGGTACGAACATCGTTGCTTGCTCGGGGCTCCACAATTTCTTCCTCAGCATCCCATAGTGTCCTGGCTCTTAATCAGGGTCCTGGAGCTCTCCACACCTTTGTGTTTTAAAACCTCCAGCACCATCGCTTCTGCAATATGCACTTTTTTTCAAGTCATAGAGATGTACAGCTTAGAAACAGACCCTTCGGTCCAACTAATCCATGCTGACCAGAAGGTCAAATAAATCCATCCCACTTACCATCATTTGGCCCATGTACCTCTAAACCCTTACTATTCATCTACCCATCCAGATACCTTTTATTTTTGTCATAGAATCAATCTCTGTTACTTTCTCTTAGCTCATTCCATACACACATCACCATGTGCGTGAAAAAGCTGTCCCTTCAGCTCCTCTAACCTTAATCCTATGCCGTTTGGTTTTGGACTCCCCAATCCCTGGGAACGACCTTGAAGCCATGCCACTCATGTTCATATAAACCTCTGTAAGGTCACCCCTCAGTGTCCGATGCTCCAGGGAAAATAACCCCAGCGTATTCAGCGGCAACATCTTGTAAACCTTTTCTGAGCACTTTCAAGTTTCACAACTTCCTTCCTATAGCAGGGAGACTGGAATTGCAAAGTACGCCAATTGTGGATTAACGTATTACTCTTGTTCCCTGAGTTCCCCAGTCGTTGTCCATAGAAAGGTCTGGAGTGAAAACATTGTTTAGGGTCTTAGCCATATCTGCTAGTTCCACACATCGATGGCCTCAGTGATCTTTAACGGCCCCTGCTTTGTCTCGAGATATTCGTTTACTCCTAATATATTTATACAATCAGTTTAGGATTCTCCTGATCCTTCTCCGCAAATGCTATTTTAGTACTCATTGCGCATTCCTGATTTACATCCAAAGTGTATTTCAACAGCCTCTGTGCTCCTCAGGGATTCCCTTGATCCAGCTGGCTATACCTGACATGTGCCCCCTTTTCCCTGACCAGACTCTCAGTAGACAGCCAGTGTTTCCGAATGCTGTCAGCATTGAGCTGCACACAAACATGAATTTGCTGGCGCTGAACACTTAACTTGACCCACTTCCAAAATATTCTCATTTGCCAGACTTCCCTTTCCCTGCAAATAGACTCCCCAGTCACCTGTTGAAAGTTCCTGGCTGATAGGATCAAGATTGGTCTGGCCTCATTTTATAACATGAACTTGTGGATCAGACCTGTCCTTTTCCATAGCTGTTTTCAAACTAATAGAACTGTAATCACTTTGGCAAAATGATTTCCCACTAACACCTCAGTCCCTTTCCCGACCTTGTTTCCCAAGGGAAGGTCAGGTTTTGCCCTTTCTCTTTTCAGGCCATTTACATATTAATTGGAAGTTTCTGGAATGCAATTACCAAATTTCTCCCTTGCAAATGCTGAACATTAGCAGTCCCAGACTCAGTTTTGAAAATTTGAGAACCCCTATCATAACAGCCCTATTATTATGATTGATATTTGAGATCTCCTGATATATTTGTTCCTCAGTCTGACACTGGTTATTCAGGGTCAGTAGGACAATCGTATCAAAATGATGACCCATACTTATTTCTCAGTTCCGCTAACATAGCTTCACTGGGTGATCCCACAGGAATATCCTGTGGGCATCTCCACCTTGAAGCAATGAGCTGCCAGCCCTCAGCTGTGTTTCTGTAATAACTATAATATCCCATTATCATGTTCGAACTCATACCCTGCGTTCACCTTCCTTAGCTGTCAGGCTCCTTTCATTGAACTAAATGCAGTTTAATCATCAGTTTTTCCCCATTCCCTGCTATGTTCTTGCCTACCTTGTCTGTTGTAATTCCTCTATTTAACTTGTGTACCAGCCTCGATCTTCTTTCCGCCTTACGACTGTTTAATATCCAACACCCTGCCAGACTAGTTTGTATTCTCTCAAGCAGCTCTTGCAATTCTCCCCACCAGGATATGCCCCCCACACTCCGGCTCCCTGTTCAGTTGTCCTTCCCACCCTGTCAACGTGTGCTGACACCTGCAAGGATCTATTCACTTATCCACCAAGGTCCCTGTGTTCCTTGGTACTCCGCAAGGACCGACCATTCATTATGTCTGTCCCTTGCTTATCATACCTCCCACAGGGTAGGACATCACTTAGATCACCAATAATCTCTGATCAGATTATCATCTGATCGATATTAGACTGTAGCTGGAGACCATCCTCCTCATTGTAAACAACATCCTGACCTTTCATATCATCTGCAAACCGACTAATGATATCTTCTGCTTTCACTTCGGAGTTATTATTCCACAGAATATCCAGCGATGGTTCCTGCACAGATCCCTGCGGTACACCCGCTGGTGAAAGAATTTCAAACACGAAGAAGTCTATCCACCAATTTTGTTTCCAATTTGCCAAATTGCATTGAATCCCTGGGGCTGTTTCCTTTTGGACCAGCCTTCCATGTGGAACATTGTCAAAGGCCTTATTCAGGTCCATGTAACCCACATCATCTGTACTGCCCTACACCACTTCAAAAAACTCCACTGAATGCCTCAGACAATTTCTTCCTCTACCAAATCCGTGAAGACTCAGCCGATTCAGCCTTTGCAAATGTTAATTCAACCTCTGAATTGTTCCCAATGTCCCTCTCCCTGCTGTCAGACTATCTGCTGTGTAATTACCTGGCCTATCCATGCTGCCCTCCTTGAACAAAGGAACCAAATGAGCTATCCTCCAGCACTTCACCTGTGGCCAGCAAAGTATGAAATATATCCACCAGGGCCCCAACAGTCTCCTCCCTTACCTCCCATAGCAGCCTGGGATGCATTTCATTAGATACTGGGGATTTCTCAACTTTTATGCCTGTGAAAGCAATTTAATACCTCTTCCTGATGGATCTTGGCTTGCTCTAGAGTCTTACCATCCCAACGGAAATCGCTGGC
Source organism: Chiloscyllium plagiosum (assembly GCF_037043375.1). Lineage (NCBI taxonomy): Eukaryota > Metazoa > Chordata > Chondrichthyes > Orectolobiformes > Hemiscylliidae > Chiloscyllium > Chiloscyllium plagiosum. Next base: position 102,732,598 of record NW_028270159.1, read on the forward strand.
TATAATGTTTTTCTTCTGTGTGAATACAGATGGGAGGTATTCATTGAAGACCTCACCTACTTTCTCTGGCTCCGTGGCCAGATTGTCCCTTTTGGTTTCTAACAGGCCCCACGCTTTAGCTGGGAATCCTCTTCCTCTAACTATACTCATAACACACCTTGTGACATTTCCTTAACAATATTTTAACGAGGATATTGCATGCCCATTCTTTTGAACCTCATTTTAAGGACCCCATTGCACTCTTGATACTTTTGATATCTTCGCCTGCTTCCATCGAACTGTACTTTCTTTGTCCAACTCACAGTATCGCTTGACCAGTATTCGCTGTGGTTACTGCCTTTGTCATTCACTCTTCAGGGAGCACACTGGCCCTGAATTCTCACTGTATCACTTTAACATTCTTCCTTTTTCCGAATATGAACCCAACTGCAAATAGTTCCTCCCAGTCTGTGGTTGCCAGATCCTGTATCATGATAGTGATAATGCCCAGTGACAGTGATATTCTAATGATTAGGGGGTTTGGCCTCTTCACTTCTGCAGTATCCTTTTTTCCAAAATGACTTTGAAACCTAGTGTTATGACCACTATCGCCAAAACTCTAGAAAAATCCTTATGTCTGTCATCTTGTCCAGCACCTACTGCCCACTCTCTCTGTAACATCCAGCCCTTACTGACCTCCCCATTAATGTTCCTTCCTCCAGCCTCTCTAGCACATGATATCATTGTAGCCTTCTCCAGTCACCGCAGCACTCCTCCATTCTGTTCCACAGCACCTCATTACCTCTAAACTACCACCATCCATTTCACCTCACTGTCTGTACAGAGTCCTCCAGTTGCTACAGCATTTCCTGCCAACCCTCCCTTTGTGTAACGTTCTGAAGTCACCTGAACGCTCCCGAGATCTGTAACCTTGCCCTCTCGCTCTCTCTTCAATCTTCTCCGTCTCTGTGACTAACTCCCATCACTACAATGTTCCCCTCCTTCAGTCAGTATTAGCCTTCCTAGCTCTCGAACATCCTGCAGCCACTGAAACCATCCATATGTCTGAAATATCCTCTCAATTGTTGTAACAACTTTGATCCCAAATCTGCATCTGTCTATAACCTCAGCCAGCCCATAGAATCCTTGCTAACTCGGTAACCTCACCCAGTGTATACAACTCTGAGTAAGACTAACTTCATCCAGTCTCCCCAACTGTCCATACCTCTAATTGTCTAGAGAATCCATATCCCTCCCTATTGCGTTAACCTCCTCCAGTCCCTGTCATGGTCACCATCTAAGAAATCTTCTCCTGTCCCTGACTACATTCTCCTCCTGTTCCAATAAACCCTTGTGAACTTTGGGTCCTGGTCAAATGTCTGTAGTGCTCTGTATAATCAGATGCAGGGGTGGCTCAGTGGTTAGCACTGCAGCCTCACAGCTTCCTGGACCTGGCTTCAATTCCAGCCTTGGACAATTGTCTGCGTGGTCTTTGCATGTTACCCCCCTCCCCACCCCGACTCTGTGGGTTTCTTCCAGGTGCTCTGTTTCCTCCCACCATCCAAACGTTGACGATCAGTGGATTGACCCTCATCAATTGACTGTAGTATTCAGGAATGTGTGGTTTATGTAAGTTCACCATGAGAAGTGAAGGCTTTAATGGATAGGTAGAGGGGTGGGTCCGGGTAGGATGCTCTTCAGAGGGTTGGAATGGACTGGTTGGGCCGAATGGCCTGGTTCCACACTGTGGCGATTCTATTCAGATCTTTGCCCAGTCCTGTCAACCATTCCCGTCTCTTAAACCTTGCCTCATCCACAATAATCTCCTTAATACTGTAATCTCCTTCAGACTCTAGAACACTCCTTACCTCTGTAAGCTTCTCCAGTCCCTGCAAAGATCGATATGTCTCTTACCTCTTCCTGCTTTTAGAACCCTCCCTATAACTATTGCCATTTGGTACAGCACTCCCAATCACTGTTCCCTCTTGAGACTCCCATAAACATTTGTATCTCTGAAAACTCATCCGGACTGTCCCAAACTACCTTTGACAGTTACATGCTGAGACCTGCTGTAAATCAGTGAAGTAATTAAGCCTTGGTAACACTCACTAATATCACCTTCCCCCAGCCTTACAGCATGGAGGATGTGTAGAAGCTCTCTGTGTCTGTAATCTCCTCCACTCTCCATAATATATTCTCTCTGAGCTCCTCTGTAGTCCATTAAACACTCCCTAACACTGTCTGTATCAGTATGACCTTCTGCAAAAACATAACCTTCCCTATCTGTGTAAATCTCTACACCGTTCCCTATCCGTCTAAGCTCTGTCTAACAATACAATCTTCCACATCTGTGTATTTACCTTCAGTCCCTACATCCCTCACTATCTATGTAACCTTCTCGATTCATTTTTGCTTCAGTCGCTTCAACCGTCCATATCAGTGGCATATTTTCCAGATCCAAACACTCTCCCTCTCTTTAACTTACTCAGACCACACAACTCTCACTATCTTTAACCTACTCCTGACTGAGAAAAATCCCTCCGTAAACTGCTCGAACTCTTCAACTCTCCATAAGCTCCTGTAGCTCTTACAGCCCTCCCTATCTAGATAACCTGTTCCAGTCCCTAAAGCACCATCAGTCTGTGGAGATCCTACCTCCATCCCTATCTGTGTTATCCTCTCAGGTCCCTGCAACTCTCCCGACCTGTAGAACCCACTCCAATGCCTGTGCCTCGCCCGGTCCTGTTCCTACAAGACTCATTAACTGTGTAACATCCTCACGTCACTATCATCCACCCTGTCAATGCAAGCTCCCCCTATATCTCCAAACATTTACTCATCTCCTTAACCTTCGCCAGCTCTTACACTCCTATCTGTGTAAACATCACTCTCCACTAGAACCCTCCCTACCGCAGGAACTTCCTCCGGTTTGTGCAATGTTCCCTTATCTGTGAAACTGTGTCCAACCAAACTTGCTACTCCAATCTCGGAAGAAAGAATACATATTCCATAGCCTCCGTGGCTAAATAACCCCAAGACCCGTAGACTTCCTATATCTATAAACATCTTCAATCACGACTTCCCTCCATATCTCTGTTTTTTCTTCCAGCCGATACAAACATCTTTATCTCTGTAATCTGCTTAGCTCCATAAAACACTCCCTGTCTGTGTAATCCAGCCCTGTCCTACAAACATCCTTATCTCTGTAAACTTCTCCATCCCTCCCAACATTCCCAATCCCATGAACCCCTGCCATCCCTATACTCTGTACATTTCTGTAACCTCCTGTGGGTCTATGGTCCTCTCTCCATGTGAAACCACCTCCAGCCCCCACACCCCTCCCAATCTGGGTGCTCTGCTCCAGATCAGGCCATTGCTGTCTCTGTAAACACCTCCATCTCTGACAAATCTTCCCATTTGTGTTAGCTCTTTCAGACCCCATACTCTCCAGCTTCCTGAATTCTCTTCCTGTCATTGCAACCCCTCGATGTTTATGTTAAATCCTCCAGTGCTTAAATCCATTCCAACTCAGTAACCTCCTGCAATCCTAACAAAACAACTAAACTTTGAAACACCTCATTTCCTTACAATCCTCCCTCCCTCCCTCCTCAAATCCCTTCATCGCCATAAAACCTCACAATTACTGAAGCCTCCTTTTGGCACTGCAAACCTCCTAATGTCTGCAAAATCCTTCTCGCCCTGTTATCCCTCTCTACCTCTGTAACCCCCGCCACACTCCAGTGCCATTCTGGGGAACGTGGCAGAGGAGGGAAGATTTGTCGATTCCGGGCCATGTTACGGAGGTAGAATCCTGGGAATTACAGATTTGGTCTTATGTCTGTGGTGTGCAGATTATTGGAGAGGACTCTCAGAGACAGGATTTATGACTCCTTGGAAAACCATAGTTAAATTAGAGACAGTCAGCATGTGTTTGTGCGGAACAGTCCATGCCTCACAAACCTTATTGAATTATTTAAGGATGTGACAGAATACGTTGGTGGCTCATTCAGAAAATGAGGAGGTATGGGAAACAGGGAAATCTGTCTGTCCGGATACAGGATTGGATGGCCCAGAGAAGACAGAGTATGGCAGCAGATGGACAATATTGAGCCTGGAGCTCAGTGACCAGTGATGTTCTGTAGTAAGTTTGCCAATCGCACGAAGGTTGGTGGAGTGGTGGGTAATGTAGAGGGCTGTTGTAGGTTTGGGACATTGACAGGACGCAGAGCTGGGCTGGAAGTGGCAGATGGATTTCAATCTGGAAAAGTGTGAAGTGACTCATTCTGGAAGGTCGAATTTGAATACAGAATACAGGGTGAAAGGCAGAATGCTTGGCAGTGTGGAGGAACAGAAAGTTCATTGAGGCCAGGTCCATAGATCCCTCAGGTTGCCACACATGTTGATATGGTTGTTAAAAAGGCATATGCTGTATTGGCTTCCCTTAGCAAGCGGATCGATTTTAAGAGCCGTGAGGTTTTACTACATCTTGATAGCGTCCTGGTGAGACCACACTTGGAATATTGTGTTCAGTTCTGGTCCCCTCTTTACAAGATGTATGTGCAAGTTTTAGAGAGCGTACACAGGAGATTTACAAGGATTCTGCTTGGAATGGAGAGCATTTTTTTATGAAGAAGGGTTGAGGGAGCTCAGGCTTTCCTACTGGAGTGAAGAAGGGGACGGGGCGACTTTGTAGAGGTGAACAAGATGATGAGAGGCACAGAGAGAGTGAATAGTCAGAGACTTTTCCTCCTATGGCACAAATGGCTATTACAAGGGGGTGTAATTTTAAGGTGAATGGAGGATTGATAAGAGGATAGAGAATGGTAGGTGGTTGGAATGCACTGACAATAGTGGTAGTAAAATTAGATACATTAGGGATATTTAATAGACTCTTGGGTAGGCATATGGATGACAGTAAAATAAAGGGAATGTAGGTTAGTTTGATCTTACAGTCGGGTAAAAGGTTAGCATGGCATCATCGCCGAAGGGTCTTGTACTATACTGTTGTGTGTTCTAAATTCCGTATGGTAAACTGGCTAATAAACTCAGATCAGTGTAAAAAGGATATGGCATTCAGGAGGAGCTAGTGAACTGGATACAAAAATGGCTGTATGGTAGGTGACAGAGGGTGATGGGAAACATGTTGTTTTTCTGACTGGAAGCATGTGACCAGCGGTGTAGTGGGTCCATTGTGGTTTGTCATTTGGATAAATGGGTTGGATGGGTATATTGGTTTCCTGGCAAGTAAGTTTTTTGGGTGACACTGAAATTGGTGGTAAAGTGGACAATGAAGAAGGTTAACAGGATGGACAGTACTGCTGGGACAGTGGGCTGAAGAACAGCAGATGGAGCTTAATTAGATAAATATGAAGTGTTCCATTTTGGTGAAACAAACCAGGGTGGGACTTGTACAGTTAATGTTCGGGCCCTGGGTAATGTTGTCAGTCAGTGACCCAGGGATGCAGGTACACAATTTTTGAAAGTGGTGTCACAGGTAGACAGGCTGGTGAAGCAGGCATTTGGGATGTTTAACTTCATTGGACAGAGCATTGAGTGTAGGAGTTGGGAAGTCATGTTGTGGCTGTACAGGACATTGGTGGGGTCACCATAAAAACATTGTTGATCAGTCGGAAGAACTCATCTGGTTCAATTACCTCCTTTCGGGAAGGACATCAAATATTCTAACCTGGTGTGGCTAAAATGTGATTCCACACCCACAGCAATATGGCTGACCCTGAGCTACCCTCTGGACAATTCGCAGTGGGGGAAAGATTGCTGATCCATCCCATGAATGAATACATAAAAATACATATGTCCCTCCCTACTTCTGCAACTCCCTCCAGCTGCTGCAATCCGTACTGGCTTTGTAACACTGTTCAGGCCCTGAGCACTCTCTGTAACACTCTCACCACCTCCAGCACCTTCACCTCTCCCTGTTCCTGTCGTGTCAATAAACCCTGACAATGATTCCCCTTCCCACTGCCACCCCCCTGCTAGCAGATCCTTTGCAATCTCGTTAAAACATATTCTGAAAACACTCTCTCTCTTCAGGATTTTGAGTACGTTTTGGTGATTTTCTCAGCCTCATAATCTAATACGATCCATTTTGTACTGAGTGAGGGACGGATGTGAATTTCTTGTCTTTGTCTGTTTCAATGAGTGTTTTACACTGTTCTTTCTAATGTTTTCCACTGTTCATTTATAGACACATGTTTCAGTCTGCTTTGCCTCTTTACCTTGGTCAGTTCTTCCCTCAAGCTCATGTACTTGGCTATTTTTGTTTCTAGTTGTAGCTTGACCTTTCTGTCATTCACTTTAAAACTTTATATTTCTTTAAACTGCACTTTATCAGAATTTCTCAGAGGATCTCTCCAGGTGATATTTCTCATTTACTAAGTTTCATGACAACTGTCGATCTGAGATAGTTACATCCCTAGCCAGTTCCATAATGTGTTATTCAAAGAGACACTGCAAAATATTCTCCGAACGCCTCTTCCAATATCACAGTTGTCAGTGTGACTGTCCGAGATTATGAAAATCTTGAAGGTTTTCAAAATTATCATAGTGCTTTTTTTAAAAATTCCAATGAGTTCCTGTTTAATGCAGTGATGAGCTATGAAATGCTGTTCAGTGGCTAAAACTGTTCTGCTGCTTGTGACATTGGCAGTAGTAATTTACATTCAGACTGACTCTACTTCATGATCTGAGGCCAAATGCTTCCTCTGCAGTGTCTTTGTGATCCATTATTGTTAGCGTTGTCCATTTTGCCTGAGTATCCGCAAGGCTGTGAACCATTTGTTCGCTCTGTATCCATGTCTCCTTGGTATCTAAATCGCTTTTATCTCTGTGTCACAAATCCATCTATCTTATTGATGAGACGTTGTCCATTCCAAAAGAAACATATTTTATTCTTTCCCACAATTTCCTTTCACAACCTTATTCGCTGATATGCAGTTTTAGTTAAACCCTATCCCTTCCTGTTCCTTTCCGCTCGTCTTCAGCCACATTCCCATGGTGTTTCCGATGCTTCACCTTTTCTCTTTGGAAAACTCCTTTGACCTGAATCCTATCCCTGCATCCTCTCTGTCAGTTTAAAACCCTGTCCATAAACCTACAGACATGATTGGTCAGGACCCTGGTCCCAGCACGGTTCAAGTGGGACCATCCTAATGATTTTTTTAAAAAATAAGGTATGGGATGTGTGTGTCTCTGGCTGACCAGCCTTTCTTTTTCTGCACTAGCTGCCCAGGAACTGAACAGCTTGCTCAGCCATTTCAGAGGGTAATTGAGAGACAAACACATTGCTGTGGGTATGTCGTGCAAACCACTTGAGGATGGGCTGATGTCCTTCTTGAAAGAACAAGGACCTGTGGTGCAAGCTTCAAGAATTATGTACCTGAACCCGGAAGTCCCTCTGCTCTAAAACAATAACCAAAGCCCCAGCATTAATTGTATAAAGTCTACCTTGTTCGTTTTACAAAATGCATTTATTCAGATTGAATTCGATCGACAGTTTTTAAGCCCATTCACCCATGTCATCAAAATCCCTTTGTAATCTTAGCAAACTTCCTTCACTGTCCACTATTCCACCCTCCAGCCTTCCAGCCCATCACACATGGCTGTCAATGGTCCAACTACATTTGCTCGGGGATCCACAATTTCTTCCCTAGCATCCCACAATGTCCTGTGATACACTTAATCAGGTTCTGGGACTTGACATAGCTTTGTGTTTTAAAACCTCCAGCACCACCTCTTCTATAAAATGCACAGTTTTCAAGTCATACAAATGGAAACAGACCTTTCAGTCCAACTCATCCATGCTGGCCAGAAGATCTAAATAAATCCATCCCATTTACCAGCATTTGGCCCATGTATCTCTAAGCCCTTACTGTCCATATACCCATCTAGATACCTTTTAAATGTTGTCATAGTATCGGTCTCCATTACTTTCTCTCTCAGCTCGTTCCATACCCACATCACTGTGTGCCTGAAAAAGCTGTCACTTCGATCCCTTTTAATCATGTTGTATTTTTTTTCTGAGCCATTTCAAGTTACAGAACATCCTTTCTGTCAGGAGAAAAAATAGATAAAGTTGCAAGTTTAGTGACTCTATATCAACACTGAAAGCAAGCGAGATATAATATTATTTATACCAGGGACGGCTGGATGAGTGAAGGGGATGTTATTTGAATGAATAGAGAACTGTCCCAACAAGAGAGAGAAAGAGAGAGAGAGAGATACAGGGAAAGAACTGAAAAGAAAACAAAAGGACAGCTGATAATGAAGTAGAAGGAAAATAAAAAGGTAGCTTCTTCTAACATAACCCCTTTCCCCCTTATTCCTGAATATCACGTCAATCTTGATATGCCCCTGTTAAAAAGTGAATTATATTACCTCTATCTCTCTTCTCGGAGTGTGATGATTAACTCCATTGTGAAGACAGATGTCCTTATAGTTGCTGAGGTACAGAGAAAAGTTATGTTATATTGTCAACTGCTTCTTCAGAGAAAGGGACTGTTACTGTGGGATTGTGCAGAGATGTAACGGCTTTTTCAGCCAGGAAGAGAATAATTTTCAACATGGAATGGGTACACTGTGTGTTTGTGTGAGGTTTTGACTTGCGCCTGTCATTAGACAGTAAGGGGAGGTTCAATTGATGCTTTCCTCGGGTTTGTGTCTTATCAGCTGCTGCATCCATTCAGAGAGACCCGAGGGTCTGTTGACCCCATTCTGGACACTGCATTTAGAGCGTGTTTGGATCCATGGGAAACAACTGGAGCTGAGCCTATACAGATGGTAAGCTCTGTACACGGGGAAGGGCTGGGCATTGTACGATCCTCCCTGGGATTTCCAAAAATATTTTTCTAAGCTGAACCAATTTCAAACGTAAACTGTGAACCTTTCAAAAATGATGTGGTCACTGAGCTGCGTCCCCTCCGTCAGTATAACCTATGAACTCACACCAGAGACAGGACTGTGCTGACACTCACCATGAAGTGAACTGGGTTAATTCGGGAGCATTACAGGCAGGAGTTGTTAACATTTTCATCATCTCCGAAGTGCAGTCCCCCGATATTCACTGGCTGTCAGAAACCATCTGCCAGCGAAGAGGAAGACTTTGAGTCCATCTCCGTGAGGAAGGTACAGAAGCAAACTTCCAGACATACTAGGGAACAGGGGGTCTAGTGAACATGCGGAACTGCACAAAACTAGAATTAATGAAGAGTATGTTTTTTGAAAATCCATTCGAGTTAAAGGTTGGTAAGGTGCTGCATCCAGAACATAGAACATTACAGCGCAGTACAGGCCCTTCGGCCTTCGATGTTGCGCCGCTCTGTCATACTAATCTGAAGGCCATCTAACCTACACTATTCAATGTACGTCCATATGCCTGTCCAATGACGACTTAAATGCACTTAAACTTGGTCAATCTACTACCGTTGCAAGCAAAGCATTCCATACCCTTACTATTCTCTGAGTAAAGAAACTACCTCTAACATCTGTCTTATACCTATCTCCACTCACTTTAAAGTTGTGTCCCTTAGTGTTTGCCATCCCCATACTTGGAAAAGGACTCTCCCTGTCCACCCTATCTAACCCTCTGATTATCCTGTATGTCTCTATTAAGTCACCTCTCAACCTTCTTCTCTCTAACGAGAACAGCCTCAAGGCCCTCAGCCTTTCCTCGTAAGATTTTCCTTCCATACCATGCAACATCCTCGTAAATCTCCTCTGCACCCTTTCCAAAGCTTCCACATCCTTCTTATAATGCAGTGAGCAGAACGGTACACAATACTCCAAGTGTGGCCGTACCAGAGCTTTGTACAGCTGCAGCATAACCTCCTGGTTCCGGAACTCAATCCCTCTATTAATAAAGGCCAAAACACTGTATGCCTTCTTAACAACCCTGAAAATCTGGGTGGCAACTTTCAGGGATCTGTGTACATGGACACCGATATCTCTCTGCTCATCTGCACCCCCAAGAATCTTACCATTATACCAGTACTTTGCATTCCGATTACTCCATCCAAAGTGTATCACCGCACACTTGTCCACATTAAACTCCATTTGCTACCTCTCAGTCCAGCTCTGCATCCTATCTATGTCTCTCTGCAATCAACTATATTCTTCATCACTATCCACAACTCCACCGACCTTAGTGTCGTCAGCAAATTTACTAACCCACTCTTCTCAGCCCTCATCCAGGTCATTTATAAAAATGACAAACAGCAGTGGACTCAACATTGACCCTTGCGGTACGCCGCTAATAACTGGACAACAAGATGAACATGTTTCATCAACTACAACCCTCAGTTTTCTTTCAGCAAACCAATTACTGATCCAAACTTCTATGTCACCCACAATCCCATTCCTCCGCATTTTGTATAAAAGCCGACTGTGGGGAACTTTATCGAACGCCTTGGTGAAATCCATATACACCACATCAACCTGTTTACTCTCATCTACCTGTTTGGTCATTTTGTCAATAAACTCAATAAGATTCGTCAGGCACGACCTACCCTTTACAAAATCGTGCTGACTGTCCCTGATCACATTATTCTTTTCGAGATGGTTTTCAATCCTATCTTGTATAACCTTTTCCAACATTTTACCAACCACTAAAGTGAGACTCACTGGTCTGTAATTACCAGGGTTGCCTCCACTACCCTTTTTGAACAAGGGAATCACATTTGCTACCCTCCAGCCCTCAGGCACTATTCCAGTAGACAATTATGATTTGAAGATCAATGTCAAAAGCTCGGCGAGCTCTTCCCTTGTTCACAGAGGATCCTAGGATAGATCCCATCCGGCCCGGAGACTTGTCTATTTTCACACTCTACAGTATTTCTAATACCTCCTCCAATCTCTTCTAGTCTAGATGCCAGTATCTCTGTATCTTCCTCGCCAACATTTTCATTTACGATAGTGAACACTGTCGAAATATATTTATTTAGTGCTTCCCCTATCTCCTCTGACTCCACACAACTTCCCACTATTATCTTTGATTGGCCCTAATTTAACTCGCGTCATTCTTTTATTCCTGACATACCTATGGAAAGCCTTAGGGTTAACCCTGATCCTATCCGCCAATAACTTCTCATGTCTCCTCCTGGCTCTTCTGAACTCTCTTACTCTGAGTTCCATCCCAGAGTATTGAGGAGGTGGCAACAGAGCCAGTGAAAGAATTACTAATTATTCTTCAGAGCTGGTTTGATTCTGGAAAGGATCCTGCAGTCTGGAAAACATCTATTGTAAACATAAATATTTAAAACAGGACAGAGAGGGAAAACAGAAAACTAAATAATTTGATGTCAGCGGTGAGAAAAAACATTGTAGCCTTTTATAATAAATGTGACAACTAGACACTTGGAGAATAATGATATAATTTGATAGATTTGACCTAGATTCAGTAAAGGGAAATGATCTTTGATAAACCGGCTGGAGTTTGTGGACCCTGTCCGTTGTGTCATTGACAATTGAGAAACAGTGGGAGTGGAGTAATTGAATTTTCAGAAGAAGTTCAACATTGTTGATTGCAGGTGGGTGGAGAATGTTAGAGTCCATGGGTAGGTAAGGGTGGAGTACACCGAATGGATTAAAAATTGGATAATGGGCAAAATTAGGAGTAGTGTTTTTTTTCTCTGGACTGAATGCCTGTGGGGTCTCAGAAGGATCAGCTCTTGTGCAATACATTAAAGTACAAGGCATTAAAATGATTCAGATGTGAACAACAAATACCATCATTCACCTTTAAGTTTATTAAATGGTGAGAGGTTGGGAAGGGCTGTTGTTGAAAAGGACCTGGATTTCCTTGGTTATAAGTCACTAACAGAATTCGTATGGGGCAGTATGTAATTCTAACTGTAAAGGATATGTGGTCCATCATGGAAAAGTATTGAAGTACCAGAGTAAATATATCTTACTTAATGGTAATGTTTTGTTGAGTCAGTATTTAGCCAGGATGGTGTACAGACTGAGTCTGCTTTATAAATAATGATCTCCATGTCACCGAGACAGTGCAAAGTATTTTCACCAGATTGAACCCTAGCATAATGTTACCATAAGGAGAGATTGCAGTAACTATGTTTTTAATCTGCCGTGCTGTGAGAGAATAAGAAGTTGAAACTTGATGGTTATGGATGGACCCTCATTATGTCTCAAGCAATCATTAATAAGGTGAGAAATTCCATATTTTCCACAGGATGGTCGATTCCTGTGCATACGACTCATTTCGATTGACAGGGTACAGGCTCTGAATGAACTCTGAACAGTTTCATGCACACTTACTGTGTGGCCCTGCACTCAATGTTAGATTGTACCCAATCCTTTCAGAAGCCATAATACCTTCATTCTGAAACAGTTAGCCATTCCCCACCAGCTTCTTAATTCCAGAGAGAACATGGGTCTGCTCTCTCAGCGATGGAAGATGCCTTTGAAATTGGTTAAAAAATTGGTTTCGTTCCTACTCCCAGGATACCATGTTAAAGTAAAACTTATGTACTATGAATAATGAAGCCACGTAGAATAAGGTGGAGCAGTCTATCTGTGAAGCTCCTGCTCCATTTGTTTGTGATACTGGAGCATCTCTGACATATTCCTGTGCCTGGTTATTGACTTGAGAAGCTGGATGACCTCTTCCTGTTCCTTTTTCATGACTCCGGGTATGGAATGGTCTCTTTCTGATCCTGTGTAAGTGACGTGTGGGAGTGAGCAGACTCCTTTTCTTCCTGTGTAACAGGTGGGAGGGACTGTATGGGATATCCCTATTTTTGCACAATAGTTTTGATAGGCTGAATGACTTTCCCACATGCTTGTGAAGCCAGATTGAGGCGTAAATGAACTCCTTCGTTTACTGTCGAATGTGTAGTGTCTGGCAGTGCTGTTCCATGAATGTTGCCGACACGTTAACTTGAATGTTGTCCAGGTCTTGTTGCACATGAGCACAGACTCCTTTAGGACCTGAGGGATAGCTAAGTGTTCTGAACATTGTGCAACCTAGAGTGAATATCCTCACTTCTGATCGGTGTGAACTCAATGGGCTGAATGGTCTGCTTCCACACTGCATGGATTCCCCACGTACAAACTGGAGATGCCTGGGTTAAGGAAGCTACACTGACGATCTCCGGCAGTGATGCTCCACAGCTGAGATGATTGATGCCCAATGATGATAAACATCTTCCCTTGTGGTGTGAATGACTCCAAACGCTGGAGAGTTTACAATGGATTCTCATGAAGTGCGACTTTGCTCAGGATCCTTGATGTCATCCTCAGTTAAAAACTGCCTTGATATCAGAGCCAGTGGCTCTTAGCTCAGCCCTTGTATTCACCTCTATCTCTCATATCAATCGGTCATGGTGTATGAGCAGGCAATGGTTTATTCAAAAGAGAGTAGTGAATGTCGGGAATTCTCTATTCAGGAGAGTCAGGGGAGCTAGATCACTGAAAGGTCTCTGAATGGTCTTCCCAGTTTCTGTGCACCAGGTTATAGCAGTAACTGACCTCCAACTACTCCTGTCTAGCAGTTTGGAGAGGCTGAATGGAACAAAGGAACATCGCACTCTGGAGCAAGATTAGGTCACTCGACAATATGAAACTTCTCCATCAGTCATTAAGTTTGTGGATGATCAGGTTGTGGTCTCAGCCCCACTTTACTGTCTGTATCCCATTATCCGTGACTCAATCTCTGTCAAATATTTAATAAATTCAGTTTGAATAAATGTGAACAAAGAGGCAACACATACCTCTGTGGAAGAGGATTCCCACTCAAGTAGCCCTTTTTGAATTACTCCTCATCTGTCTTACAGTGTCGTACAGAAGGGAACCCTGTCCACATAAACCAGGCATCCCAATCTAATCTCAAGTCATTTGCCAACATTCGGCCCATAGCTTTTTAAATTCTTCCTATTAATATGCACATCCAGATGCCTTTCAAATGTTGTAACTTTAGCAGCTTGCCTCCTTTTCTCTGACAGCTTATTCCATACACACACCACAGTCTGCATAAAACTTTTGTCCCTTTAATGTATTTCCCCTCTCACCTTTAGCTTTTGTCCGATAGTTTTGAACTCACCGATCCTGGGGAAAAGACCTTGGGTATTCAGCTTATCCATGTTCCTCATGATTTTATAAACCTCTATAATATTACACCTCAGCCTCCGATGCTCCAGAGTAAACAATACCCAGTCTGTCCTGCCTTTCCCTGTAGCACAATCCCTCCAATGCCCGGCAATATCCTTGTAAATCTTTTCTGCACCCTCTCAGGTTTAACAACATCTTTCCTATAGCAGTGAGAACCAAATTAGACATAATATTCTAAACGTCACCTCATCAACATCCTGCCCAGTTGCAATAGGATCTACCAACTCGCATACTCAACGTACTGACCAATAAAGGCAAGCATACCAAACTCTTCCTTCACCACGCTGTCTACCTGCAACTCCACTTTTAAGGAACAATTATCCTGCAGCCTTTTGTTCTACAACACTACCCAGGACCTCACCATTAATTGTATATGTCCTGCCGTATTTTCCCGTTCCAAAATGCAGCACTTCACATTTATCTAAATTTGATTCCATCTGTCACTCCTTGGCCCATTGCTCCATATGATCAGGGTCCCATTGTACTCGAAGGAAAATCTTGCTGACCACTGCACCTTCAATTTTGATGTCATCTGTAAACATAATAAACAGGTAAATATTCACATCCAATTCACTTATATAAGTAACAAAAGCAGTGGACTCAGCATAGGCCATAGGATTCCAGTCTGAAAATCAGTCATCTACCACCCTCTGCCTGCTACATTCACTGTAATTTTGTAGTGCAGTGGCGAGCTTATCTTGGATCCATTTATGATCCAAACTTACTAACTTGTCAGTCATGTGGAATCCTGTCGAATGCCTTGCTGAAGGCTGTATGGACAGCGTCTACCACACTGCCTTCATTAAACTTGTTTTACATCTCTTCAAAAAACGCAATCAATTTTGTTAGAAATGATTTCCCGTGCAAAACACCATGTTGACTATCCCTAATCAGTTGGTGCAGCTGCAATTGCATGTAAATCCTATCCCTAGGCTATAGGTTTGCTCGCTGAGCTGTAGGTTTGATATCCAGACGTTTCATTACCTGGCGAGGTATCATCATCAATGGCGTTCTCCATGTGAAACGAAGCTTTTGTCTCCTGCTTTCTATTTATATCTTTCTCCTGGATGGGGTTCCTGGGGTTTGTGGTAATGTCATTTCCTGTTCGTTTTCTGACAGGTTGATAGATGGCGTCTCGATCGATGTGTTTGTTTATGGCTTTGTGGTTGGAGTGCCAGGCTTCTAGGAAATCTCTGGCATGTCTTTGCTTAGCCTGTCCCAGGATAGATGTGTTGTCCCAGTCGAAATGGTATTTCTTTTCATCCGTGTGTAGGGCTACGAGGGAGAGAGGGCCGTGTCTTTTTATGGCTAGCTGATGTTCATGTATCCTGGTGGCTAACTTTCTTCCTGTTTGTCCTACGTCGTGTTTGTGGCAGTCCATTTATGGAATTTTGGTTTTGTCCATGAGTTGTACTGGGTCTTTTAAGTTTGTTAGTTTTTGTTTGAGAGTGTTGGTGGGTTTGTGCGCTACTAGGCTTCTGAGGGATCTTAGTAGTCTGGCTGTCATTTCTGAAACTTTTTTGATGTATGGTAAGGTGGTTAGGGTTTCTGGCTGTGTTTGGTCTGCTTGTCATAGTTTGTTCTTGAGGAATCTGCGCACTGTATTTTTTTTGAGTATCCGTTCTTCTTGAATACATTGTATAGGTGGTTCTCCTCTGTTTTCCGAAGTTCGTCTGTGCTGCAGTGTGTGGTGGCTCGTTGGAATAGTGTTCTGATACATCTTCGTTTGTGTGTGTTGGGATGGTTGCTGGTGTAGTTAAGTATTTGGTCAGTGTTTGTTGGTTTTATGTATACGCAGGTTTGTAGTTCTCTGTTGCCCTTTCTTTCGACTGTGACGTCCAGGAATGCGAGTTTGTTGTGGGTTTCTTCCTCCTTGGTGAACTTTATGCATGTGAGGGTGTTGTTGATTATGTTAAATGTCTCTTCTATCTTGTTTCGTTTTGTGATGACAAAGGTGTCATCTACGTAGCGCACCCAGATTTTTGGTTTGATGGTTGGTAGGGCTGTTTGTTCTAATCTTTGCATTACCGCTTCTGCTCTGAATCCTGATAACGGAGATCCCATGGGTGTGCCGTTGGTTTGTTTGTAGACTATGTTTTTGAAAGTGAAGTGTGTGTTGAGGCGCAGGTCCACTAGCTTCATGATGTTTTCGTTGGTAATATGATTGGTGGTGGTTGGGATGTGTATGATGGTCTCTTCTAAAAGTGTGGTAAGTGCTTCCTTTGCCAGGTCGATGTCGATGCAGGTGAACAGTGCTGTCACATCGAATGAGATCATTGCTTCGTCTTCCTCAATTTTGGTATTTTTGATGATTTTAAGGAATTCCTGGGCGGAGTGGATGGAGTGCTGTGACTCTTCTACGAGGTATTTCAGTCTTGCGTGTAGTTTTTGGCCAGTGTGTAAGTTGGTGTTCCGCGTTGTGAGACTTTGGGTCTGAGGGGGGCTCCTGGTTTTTGGATTTTTGGTAGTCCGTAGAATCGTGGGGTGTTGGTCCCGTCGGGTTTCATTTTCTGGAATTCCGTCTCGTTTAATTGACCGGAATTGTGTAATTTACTTACGAGATATGTAATTTTGTTTCCTAGTTGAGGGGTCGGGTCTAGCGCCACCTTTTGGTAGGTGTTGGTGTCTGCGAATAGTGCATTGGCTTTCTCGATGCAGTCCCTTCTGTTCAGGATGACTGTGAGCCGACCTTTGTCTGCAGGTAATATAACGGTGTTTTTTTGTCTGTTTTGGGTTTTCTAGGGCTTCCTTTTCTTGTGTGTTCAGTTTGTTTCCTTCCCTCTTTCGGCTCAGAGTAGGTGCAACTGTCTGTCCGATCGTTTGTTGTGTTTCTTCCATGAGATTGTTGTCCTTCAATGTGGTCTGTAATGCCACTAGGAAATCCTTCTTGTCAGCGTCTCGGTAATTGAAATTTAGTCCTTTCACTAGTACCGCTTTTTCTGTGTCTGATAGGGTCAAGCCTGATAAGTTCTTTATCCATGCCTCTGTGTTATCGGTTTTGTCTTTTTTTTGTGAGTTTGTTAAGTTTTTTCTTCAGGTCCCGATTTTTCATTATCTGTGTTTGTCGTTGTTTGGTGTTTATGGCTTGTTCTACCGCGTCTGTGAATTCTTGATTTGTTGCTTGTTTGAATAATGGTTTTGTGGCGCGCAATCTCCCGGTGTTTGTGTTTTGGAGGAAGCATAAACCCACCAACACTCTCAAACAAAAACTAACAAACGTAAAAGACCCAGTACATCTCATGGACAAAACCAACGTCGTCTCCAAAATTCGAAGCAAGGACTGCCACAAACACTACGTCGGAAAAAAACAGGAATAAAGTTAGCCACCAGGATACATGAACACCAGCCAGCCACAAAAAGACACGACCCTGTCTCCCTCGTAGCCCTACATACGGAGTAAAAAAAACACCATTTCGACTGGGACAACACATCTATACTGGGATAGGCTAAGCAAAGGCATGCCAGAGAATCCCTAGATGCCCGGCAGTCCAACCACAACGGTCTTTACAGATGCAGTAAAACATCCTTAAGATCAGACCCAATACTCTTTGCAAGAAAAAAATATCATTGCATTTATTTCCCAAATCACGTGCTGCATCTACAGACTAACATGATGTGATTTACGTACTAGGACACAGGAATCCCTTTGTACCACCGAGTTCTGCATTCTGCCCCCAGTTACATAGTTTATTGTTGTTTAATGGGGTGTTGGTTTGCTCGCTGAGCAGTAGGTTTGATATCCAGACGTTTTATTACCTGGCTAGGTAACATCATCAATGGCGACCTCCAAATGAAGCGAAGCTGTTGTCTCCTGCTTTCTATTTATATCTTTCTCCTGGGTGGGGTTCCTGGGGTTTGTGGTGATGTCATTTCCTGTTCGTTTTCTGAGGGGTTGATAGATGGCATCTAGAGCTATGTGTTTGTTTATGGCGTTGTGATTGGAGTGCCAGGACTCGAAGGGTTCTCTGGCATGTCTTTGCTTAGCCTATCCTTCGCAGGATAGATGTGTCGTTCTAGTCGAAATGGTGTTTATTTTTCTTTGTGTGTCAGGCTACGAGGGAGAGAGGGTCGTGTCTTTTTGTGGCTAGCTGGTCTTCGTGTATCCTGGTGGCTAACTTTCTTCCTGTTTGTCCTGCGAAGTGTTTGTGGCAGTCCTTGCATGGAAGTTTGTAGACGACGTTGGTTTTGTACATGAATTGTACAGGGTCTTTTAAGTTTGTTAGTTTTTATTTGAGAGTGTTGGTGGGTTTATGCTTCCTCCAAAACACAAACTTCCCATCACCGTCTTAGCGCATTTTATTTTTTGCTGAAGGTTTGCTCACGACCCTCCCCTGTCTTTATCCCATTGCAGACATCGTGTCACCACTTGACATCTTATTTAATGACTATTCTGGTGTCTGAGCAAATTGAGCTCCAGTACATTCAGCCCCTTCATCCAAACCAATAATCTGGATTGCAATCTGTTGATGACCCAACACTGATCCCTGAGGAAATCCACTAGTGACAGCTTTCCAACATGAAAATAAATAATAATCTGTCTTCTATCTATATTTCCTGGTAGCTAACCAGAGCTTCCCTGTTCCTGTGTACCTGTCCAGAATGCTTTCATGGCCTCCTGCAATGCTGTGCAGCTGATTTTCGATTTGTTTCTAATCTCAGTGATCCTCCTTCCGGCCATTTGTTGTCAGGTGATTAGGTATAGTTCGTAAAAGATGAGCACAAAATATAAACTAAGATATGGAGGGATTGCTACCCTGTCAAAAATGTGGTCTTTCAGATGCTGCAATAGAACCATTCTGCAATATCAGTCATGTACTTAATTTTCACCAGACAGACACTGAGGAAAAGGAGATATTTCCTATTAGTCTGATTAACATGCGTCCCCTTAACAACTCAACCAATAATCTTAATCATTAATTTCATTTTTGGCTGTTGGTGCTGTGTTGGAAAATTGTCGCAGTCACTGCACATTAAAAAAAAAACAATTGTCTTTGAGATGTTTAGAAAATCATGAGTGGCATGGATAGGGAAAATAGGCAAGGTCTTTTTCCTTGGGTAAGGGAGTCCATATCTAGGGGTATGCGTTTAATGTGAGATGGGAAAGATATCAAAGGGACCTAAGGGGCAATTTGTTCACAAAGTGTATGGTGTGTGTATGGAATGAGCTGCCAGAGGAATTGCTGGATGCTGGTGTGATTACAATATTTAACATCATCCAGATGGCTATATGGAAAGGAATGATTCAGAGGGATGTGGGCAAAATGCTGGCAAATGAGACTAAATTACTGTAGGACATCTGGTTGGCACAGATAAGTTGAACCTAAGAGTCTGTTTCCCTGATGTATATCTATATTACACTATGACTGAATCATTCATTCTATTCCTGTGTATCTCCTTAGAGAGGCTGAATGGGCTCCTCCTGCCACATTACAGCGATACTGACTGGCTGAATGAGGTCTTCCTCTCCCTCTGTAACAAGCCCAAGGAGTGCAGTGAGAGAACAACATATCAGAAAGGAACTCCAGCCGGCCTATCAGTTTATAAAGATAATGGCTGGTCTGTTTGCGGCTGAAAACTCTTTTCTTGTCTATTGCCAATAAATACTGACTCCCCTGTCCAACAAAGGTCAGTCAAGATTAGCCTTGAATATCTTCAATGGCCCAGTCTTCAGTACACCCTGGGGATGAGAATACCACAGACAGCACAATCCTAAGGAGATAGAAACATCATAATCTCAATCTTAAATGGGGGTAACTCTAAATTTAAAAGTGTATGAACTTCACAGCAAGTCAGGTTCTCTTTTTTTAGGCATAAGGGCACAACGAATAGGAAAGAAATGGACCATTCAGCTCCTCAAACCTATCCCACATTCTCATTGACTCTGTTCAGTAAATTGTTTATCAAACTCAGCCTCCACTGCTCTGTTGGGTCGACATTTCCGATAGCGTAAACCATAGAGAGTACGAAATTGGTACAGAACGAGAGTGTTTGGTCCATCGAGTCTGATCAGCTGTTCGATCATGTCCGACAAGTTTCGCCACAAAATTCTCCCACCTTCTCACTGTAATGCTTGATCCACATATCAATCAAATCGTATCTATATCTGCCTTAAAGACAGAACTGTGTCTGTGCCTCTGTATGTCTGTGTGAGTTTCTGCTTATTGGCGGGAAACAGTGGGTAGTGGAGGAGGGTTGTCATTTGAACTGGAGGCTTGTGACCAGCGGCGCTCCACAGGGATTGGTGCTGGATCCACTTTTGGTTGTCATTTATATCAGTAATTTAGATGTAAACAATAGAAGGTATTGTGAGCACGTTTACGGATGACACCAAGATTAGTTATTTCGTGGAAGGTGTAGAAAGTCACATAAGATTATAAAGAGATAATTCATTAATTGCAGCACTGAATCATAAAGTTGTACAGAACACCGTTTGGTCCAACTCATTCGTGCCAACCAGATGTCGTAAATTAACTTTGTTTCATTTTCGAGCAGTTGTTCCATATCCCTCTGAACCCTTCTAATTCATGTCCCTATCCAGACGCCTTTTAAATGTTGTAATTGCACCAGCCTCCACCACTTCTTCTGGCATCTCATTGCACACATGCATTACCTTCTGTCCACCTCACCTTAAATCTACGTCCTCTAGTTGTGGAATTCGCTACCCTGGGATAAAGACCCTGACTATTCACACTATCCATGGGCTACATGATTTTATAGACCACTAGAATGTGTAAATGTGACTCGAATCAACACGAATGGTTGTGTTTTCAGTCATCCCGGGCCTAAATTTTGAAATTCAATACTGACACCTCTTCCTTCTGCATCAAGTCACTGTTCTAAAACCATTTTAATCAACTTGTTCAGTCACATTTTGAAACACCTCTGTGGGATTTGAATCTAGACTTTTGGGTTCAGAGGCAGGGAAACCACAACCACTTGGCAACAATCCCTAAAGCTGCAACATTATTCTCCTGTGTGTTTGTTCATCAGACTGTTTTTTAAATACTGTGACATACCTCCTTGATAGGCAGGACTTGAATCTAGACCTTCTGGTCCAGAGTGAGCGGCACTACCAAGCAAGTTCAGGTATTGGAATCTAACCCAGAGCTCTGGCTCAGAGGCATGGGCGTTACACACGACACAACACTTAAAACATGCCCAGATTTTGGGTCAACATTTCAAATGTCAGCTTTCAGCTCGTTGTGGATTCATTAAAATTTGGTTCACTTTTACTGACTTATACAGTTAAAAGAATTACATTGTTTAACAGATGAAAGTTACTCACTTCAACTATAGGATGGTGAGTTTATGTGCTCTGCCTTCGAGATAAACTATGAATGTCTTTAATTGTTTGGCTATGATTTCCACCTTAAGTGGCTATTATCTAACATCTGCAATATGAGGGAAAGGCATCCTGCAGACACACTCTGCACGATATAGGATCTGGAACAGATACTTATCACCGAACACCAGAGATGAAGAAAGAGCATACTTTCTGGATCAAAAACTCCACTCATTCTTAAGTTTTAAGAAGACTGCCCTCTTCTTAAAACCACAAAATAATCCAAGGCAGTGAACTACTTTCCAGCCTTTCTTCCCCAGTACTATCACTCTCACCGGGCTGAGGAGTGGCAGATGGAGTTTCGTTTCGATAAATACAAGGTATCAGAATTTGGTAAAACAAACAACGAGAGGATCTTTCCAATTCAATGTCAGGCTATTGGTGGTGTTGTAGAACAGAGAGATGTCGTGGTTCTGGTATATTTATTTGAAGTTTGCATCATGTGTGGGCAGGGTAAGTATGAAGGCATTTGACTTGCTTGCCTTCATTCCTCAGACCGTTGAGTACAGGAGGTGGGACATTATCTTCAGGTTTTGCTGGACATTCGTGAGGTATCTCCTGAAGTACTGTGTTCAGTTCTGGTCACTCAGTCACATTGAGGATATTATAAAACTGGAGACGGTTCAGAAAAGATTTACCAGGATGTTGCTGGGAATGGAGTCTTTAAGTTATAAGGACAGACTCGATGGATTGGGATCTTTTCCACTGCAGCACAGAAGGTTGAGACCTTATCAACCTTGTAGAGGTTTATAAAACAATGAGGGGTATAGATAATGTTGAATGGCAGGTGTCCTTTCCTTAGGGTGGTGGATTTCAAGACTGGGGGTAATTTTAAGATGACAGGAGAAAGTTTGACGGAAAACATATTGTCACAGAGCTGTCCAGCATGGAAACAGACCTTTCTATCCAACTCGTCCCTACTGACCAGATGTCCTTAATTAATGTAGGTCCATTTGCTAGCATTTGGCCCATATCGCCGAAATCCTTCCTATTCATGTGCCCATGCAGTTGCCTTTTAAATGACCAGCCTCCACAACTTCCTCTGGCAGCTCGTTACATACACAACACCCTCTAATTGAAACCGTTGCTCCTTAGATACGTTTTAAGTCTTTCCTCTCTCAACTTCAACCTATGCCGTCTAGCTTTGGAACGTGCTCCCTTGGGGAAAAGACCTTGGCTATTCACGCTATCCATTCCACTTATGACTTTGGAACCTCTAAGATCACCTCTCAACCGCTGGTACTCCAGGGGAAATAACCCCGGCCTACTCAGCCTCTCCATGAATCTCAGAACTGTAACCCTGGAAGTACTTTTGTAAATATTTTCTGAATCCTTTGAGGTTTCACCATCCTTCTTCTATGATTGAAACCGTAATTACACGAAGTACTCAAAAGTGTCCTAGCCAATGTTTTGTACAGCCGCAATACGACCCCCCAAATCTTATATCTAATGCATTGACCAACAGCGGCAAGCATATCAACCACCTTCTTCACTATCCGCTATAGCTGCGATTCCAGTTTCCAAATATTATGAACCTGCAACCCAAGGTCTCTTTGTTAAGCAACACTCCCGAGGAACTTAAATTTAAATGTATAAGCAAGGCCTTGATTTTCCAAAATACAGAACTTCACATTTCTCTAAATTAAACTCCATCTGCCACTCCTCAGCCCATTGATCCATCTGATTAAGATCCTGTTATGCTTTGAGGTAACTTTTTTCTCTGTCCACTGCGCCTCCAAATTTTGGTGTCATCTATAAACGTACTAATCATACCACCTATGTTCATATCCAAATCATGTATATAAATGACAAATAGCAGTGGAACAAGCACCGGCACTCTACTGGTCACAGGCCTCCAGTATGAAATGCAACCAACCATCACCACCTTCTGTCTTATACCTTTCAGCCAGTTCTGTATCCAAATGGCTAGTTCTCCCTGTATTCCATGAGCTCTAACCTTGCTAACCAGTCTACCATGAGGATCTTTGTCGAACGCCTTACAGAAGTCCATATAGATCAGGCGAACTACTCTGCCCTCATCATTCCTTTTCATTACTTCTTCAAGCAAAAATGACCGTGTTTGTGAGACATGATTTCCCATGCACAAAGCCATGTTGACTATCCCTAATTGTTCCTTGCCTTTCCAAATACCTGAACGTCCTGTCCCTCAGGCTTCTCTCCAATAACTTGCCCACCACCGATGTCAGGATCATTGGTCTATAGTTCTCTGGCTTTTTCTTCCCATATATAGCACTACGTTAGTCATCCTCATGTCTCCCAGAACCTCACCTTTGGCTATTGATGATAAGAACGTCATTAAGATTCCCAGCACTCACTTCCCGAGCTTCCCACAGAGTTCTCATGTATACCTGATCAGGACCTATGAAGTGCATTTTGATTACACATCATTTGGTTCGTGTATGGAATGAACGTCCTGAGAAGTGATGGATGTGGGTAAAGTTACAACGTTAAAAAGACAGTTGGTAAAGTACAAGTATAAGAGAAGGTTTGGGAAAATATGGTCCAAGCGCATGCAGGTAGGACAGGTTTAGTTTGAGATTATCATCAGCATGGACTGTATGAGCGGATAGATCTGTTTCCAAACACTCAGTGTAACACTATGACTCCGTGTGTGTTTATATGTCCAAGCATGTATCTGCATATTTCTTTTCGCGCTTGTCTATGTTTGTGTGTCTATATGTGTCTCTGTGTATCTATTTGTGTGTGCATGTTATGTTTCTGTGTGTGTGTGTGTGTGTGTATGTGTGTGTTGATGGTGCTGTGAGCTGCTGCCCTCACTCTGTCCCACGTAAATAGAATCACTGATGATTTTCACCCTCCACTCGCACCTGTACAGTGGTGTGGGAAGGCCAGCAGAGAGTGACAACAACAGATAGCTCAGCTGGTCTGGCAGCATCTGTGCACAGAAATGAAAGTTAACGTTACAGGTAGAGTGACCCTTCCTCAGAACTCATGTCAGGGGGATATTACGTCACTTCAAGCACCACAGAGACTGTCAGTCTCGCCCCACACTGATACACACAGATATACACAAACACTAATATAGAGTCATCGAGACACTCACTAATACTCGGAAACTAATACAGACATGGAGTGTCTGTCAGTAATTCTCTTGCTCCATATTTTTTCTTGTCAATATTTCACTAACACTATCTGTTGTGTATCAGTATTTAATTCTGTCCTCAGGGAGGGTGTTAGTATTGCACTTGATCACAATAGTGAGTGAGTCAGTATTTCTGTGTGGCGTGTGACTGAAGGACAATTTCAATGTTTGCAGATAGCAAACCTGGAAGAATTAAAAGTTTGTGATGGACAGTGTGGAACTCCAACAGGATAGTGACGCACTGTTGTAGTTTTCAGTTTTATGGCAAATGATGATTAATGCTTGGCAGTGTGAGGTGATGCACTTCGGTAGGAAGAACACTGAAATACAATATAAAACAGCCTGTACGCTTATAAAAAGGGGTGCAGGAACAGAAGGCCCTGGGTGAATATGAGCACAGATTATTGAAGATATCAGGACAAGTGGGGAGAGCAGTAACTATCACAGGTTAGTTTCAGTATCTGAGCAGTTTACAGAAGGAGGTGTAGGAGGGAGCCTCCGTGCTCCCTTCCTGGGAGGTGGTGGTGACGATGTGTTGTGAGCCCACCCTCCTGCCCACCGAGACCGTGGGGATTCCATTTGTACCAGCTCGACACAAAAGAGAGAGGGCATCCGGGCCACGGCTTCTAAATCGTGCCGGCGGGAAACGGAGCTACCAATGGGTTTAAAGTGAGAATTGCCCTTCATTGAACATTGCTACTTAATTGGTCGCTGAAACGTGGATATTTCAGAATCTCCACACGAGGTGTCCCGGTCCTCTCCGGCTGGTGCCATGGCAGGAGTGAGGGAGGTGTAAGGAATGGATATCGGGCACTCGACCCAGCAGCTTGGTCCTTTCTGTTCTATTCTAGGCTGTTTCTCCTGGAATGGGAGAAAGGGAGGGAGGGAGAGTGGGACTGGATGGCCTTGCTGCTGTTGCTGGTACAGGTAGGGAGGTGGACATGGTGAGGTGTATGGAGAGAGTCAGTCCACAATGATGTGTCCATGCAATCTTGTTAGTGTAAGGGGTGTAGTGGAGAGAGAGAGTGAGTGAAAGATGGGAGAGACAGATAGAGCTCAGAACATGCTTGGTGGGTCTGGTGGTGTGGCCCCCTCTGGGAAGAAAGTGATCCTCCTCTGTACCAGCCTATCCACCAGGACCTCCTTGCCCCTGTTGATAAACCGTGGTGTAATTGCCCCTTATCTGCCATGCTCGGGACAGCTCTGAACTGAGAAAGCTCAACCGTGTGCCCATTGACCTTTTAAAGATTGCACGAATGCCAGGGATCACCGAGCATCCAGGGATATCCGGACGATGGTGAGTACCTCCAGACATGATGGGTGGGAAAACAGGCTGGCATTGAATGTGAGGGACACCATGGGGTAGTTGGGTAGTTGGGTAGTTAATGAGGTCAGTTCAATAAGATAGCACCAGGAAACTAACACGACCTAGTACAGACAATCCCTCTGTCACACTTAATGAAAATGTCACTGTGACAAGTTATTGTTAGATTCAGCCAAATGAATCGAAGTCTGTGCTGACACTTCTCCAAGTTACAAAGCTGCAGAACAAATGCTCATCCAATACTCTCCATCATCCGACCTGACACCAATATCCCTTTCACCCATCAGTCCTGGAAACACTGGCTTATGTTGAAGGATACTGTTGAAAAGTGTACATTTCAGCATTCTGGAACATGGGAACACATCCATCCATGGCATTTTTTCTCAATTTCGCCCTCTCTGTCTATACCCCAAACTCCTCTCATGTGTTGGTATTTAAGCTGATTCCCAGGCGATCGCTCTGTGGCACTCATGTTCACACCCACAGCATCCCTTATCATGGCACCTTGTAGATATGGAGCTGTAAATGGATGGTAGCTGCACATTCTGTTACTCCCAGCAAGGGCTACAAGTTTCCCCACCCTGGCCAGTGATCTAAAACAGTGTTACTGAGCAATGTACTGGGTTGGTGGACACAGTTCCACACCCTGGTCACATGTCTTACCTGTGTTTATAGATCAATGCATTGCTGTGGTCTGCATACCTTTCCACGCTGGGTAGATTGTGGCTTTTAATGTATAGTACATCAGCCCGGTCTGCACAGTGCTCCATGTTGAAAACTTTTCTGATCTGGGTTTATAGATCAATGCACTGCTATGGTCCTATTCATACTCTCTGTGTAGGTCAACATCAGCCGCTCCCCCAACATCAGCAACATAGTTGTAAATCTTTACTGCACGCTTTCAGGTTTAACAACATCTTTTCTATAGCAGGGAGAACAGACTTCAAGGCAGTATTACAGAAGTGGCTGAACCTAGTGAGTAGACGAAAGTGAGTACTCCAGATGCTGGAGATTAGAGTCGAGAGTGTGGTCTGGAAAAGCACAGTATGACAGGCAGCATCCGATGAGCAGGAAAGTCAATGTTTCGGGCAAAAGTCTAATTCCTGTTGAAGGACCTTTGCTCAAAACATCGATTTTCCTGCTCCTCGGATGTTGCCTGATCTAGCCTCCTTTTACAGCACCACACTCTGAACCCCGTGAATATCTCAGATGGCCTCCTTCTTCACAAATCGCAATTTCCCCTCTCACATGGTCGACGATAACCTGCAGCGCATACCTCTGCCTTCGAATTCCACCTTTCCTAATGCAATAGGAAAATAACATCCCTGTTCCTCACCTACCACCCCACCAATCCTCCAGATACAATGTATTTTCTTCCCCCATTTGCACCACCTAAGAACAGACCCCACCACCAGTGATATATTTCCCTCCCCACCCCTATCTGCATTCCAGAAAGACCGTTCCCTCCGTGACTACCTCATCAGGTCACACCGCCCACCAAAGCACTCTCCCATCTCAGCTCCTTCATCTGCCACCGCAGGAATTGCAAAACCTGCGTCCTCACCTCCGCCCTCATCTCCGTCCAAGGCCCCATAGGATTCTTCCACATCCATCTGGGTTTTACCTGCACTTCCAGACACAGCACCTACTGTATCCGTTGCTCCCGATGTTGTCTCCTCCATATTGGGGAGACCGGACGCTAACATGCGGCACACTTCAGAGAACATCTTCAGGACACCCGCACCAACCAACCCCACTGCCCCATGGCCGAACATTTCAGCATACCCTCCCACTCCGCCAAGGTCCTGGGCCTCCACCACCACCACCCCTAACCACCTGAAGCCTGGAGGGAGAAAGCCTCATCTTCCACCTTGGGACCCTGCAACCACACGGGATCAATGTGGATTTCATTAGTTTCATCATTTTCCTTCCCAGATGTTAACCTTCCAACTCAGCATAGCCCCCATGACCTGTCCTCCTGCCCATCTTCCTTCCCACCTTTCTGCTCCACCCTCCTCTCCGATATATCACCTCCATCCCAACTTCATCTACCTATGACATTCTCAGCTCCCTTCTCCCATTCCCATCCCCTTCCCATTTATCTCTCAGCACCTCTGGGCGACAAGCCTCGTTTCTGATGAAGGGCTGACACATGAGATGTGGATTCTTCTGCTCTTCTAGTGCTGCCTGAAGGGCTGTGCATTTCCCAGCACCACATTCTTGACTCTGACCTCCAGCATCTGCCATCCTCAATTTGTCCCTTGAGTTAGTGTATCCAGAAATTTCCCCACCAGACATTTTATGCAGCTGGTCAGTTATTTTATCCCAGTCTCCTATTATGAACAGAGTGGAACTTATACAGCCTTGCACAGCTCCGGAAATTCTCCCAGATACAAGGAAATGGTAAAAAGAAAGATTGGAAGATTTATCGTCGGTCCGTCAGTAACCCTCATCCATTCCGTCCAGACTGAGTAAATGTTCCCTTTTATTATATGAAATGTGATATAAAGAAAGGTTTAACTGAACCTGTTTGTTCAGTGACTGTGATTAATGTAAGTCTCCATGGATTGTAATTATTCCAGTGGAGGGTTTCCATCTTTTACTGATAAATTTGCTCCGACAACATGTTATTCCCCAGTATGAGTGGGAACATCACCGACAGCACTAACAGGGATAAGTGGCTCCAGGCAAGAGAGATCAGAATTTGAGAACATTAGACTGGAATATTCCAACAATGGATCAGAATCTGAGAACATTAGACTGGAATGTTCCAACAATGGACAGGGGTTTATCCAATTCTGTTTGGTATCTTTCTGCATATTATGATCAGTTGTCATTATCATGGCGGATCTACTATGCTCTTCGCATTATTCAATGTATTTATTATCCTCTCCTGTCTATCGTTGGTGTCCCTGGCAAGTCTCACTGTCCAGATATTTTTTTTCTATAAACCAGTTACAACTGCATTTCTGTTCCTTCATATAGTCTACACTTCTTGCCACCGATAGTGTACCTGGTGATACTTTGAATCCAGTCCAATTCCTGTCCCCCTCCTTGCATCTGGCTGTAGTACTCTTGGGTCTCTATGTTGACCTACTCACTTTCAGATGTGAACCATCATCTCTCTGCCGGGTTATTTAAATTTTGGAATTGTGGAGGTCATTGTCCTCTATTATGTTTACAAACTCCATTTCCTCAAAGGGATTCCATCCCAACCCTGGCCAACATCTTTTTACTCATTCCTTTGTGAGACATGGGTGTTTCTGGCAAGCCAGCATTGATAGCCCATTTCCAGTTGCTCCTGAGAAGGTGAGAGTGCGCTGCCTTCTTGAATCGCTGCAGTCCACTTGCTGTTGGTTGACCCACAATGCCAGTAGGGTGGGAATTCCAGTATTTTGACCCAATGACTGTGAAGGAACAGTAGTATATTTCCAAATCAGCGCGATGAGTCGCTTGGGGCGGTATTGGGGTGGGGGGTGGCGGGAGGAGATGAAACTTGCAGGTGGTGTTTGACAAAGACGAATCACAACTTTGGTGATCCCTTTGGCCATGAGCTGATTAATGACACCATTCCCTGACCATTATTAACTTAAACTACTCGCTTCTCCAGAATATACTTCACTGGCTTAACCCATCTGCTGCTTGAACCTTCAGCTGTGAAATACAGACTTAACGATGGCAACAATCTGATACTGACATTCTCGGGTTGAAGCCTGCAGAAACAAATGTGATTCGAACTCATCCCAAAATCCCATCCATCTGATATTCCTGTGCACCCTGACATATATCTCTATTGTGTCTGGCAATGCCTTTATTTTAAAATTCTTAAGCAATATAACTCATCTGTCCATGAAACTTCTCTCAATCACTTTGTTTCGATTATCCAAATCCCTGCCAGTTGTTCATATTTAACCTGGTTTCCTTCACGTGTATTTCCTCTCAAGCAATGACTTTCATATTCAACCACACACACACACACACACACACACACACACACACACACACACACACACACACACACACACACACACACACACACACACACACACACACACACACACACACACACACACACACACACACACACACACACACACACACACACACACACACACACACCTTATACAGGTCCAATGGAGATAGAAATGTTCCGCTGATGTGGGTATTCGATATGTGCATCGTTCGCATATGATAGTAATGTTACCAATACTCGTCATGCTGGCCAGATAATCCAGATTACTGAGAAATACACTAGCATGGCCTGCAGAGCTCACCCTGTTAGTCCAACACCTTGTCCCAGTTTGCGTTAATGTAAGTATTCTGTTAAGCCGATTCAAAATTTGATGAAACAAACCATTTCAGCTGATCTGAATAAACCTTTGTTTCATGTTCACATTCGTGTAATTTTGCTCTCTAAGGGTTCAATCCAACAGTTCGTCCCACTACCCAGTCTTATTCTAAATATTTCCACAACACGATCTCAGTTAAGTAGCTGTCTGTTTCTGTATTTAACGTGAATCGTTCTGTCCCTCTGTAAGTTTCCTTGACTTTGTTTTTTGGGTCCCTCGTGTATCGAGTGCTGGCATTGTGAAGCTCACAAACAATGAATTGGTGCGTGTCAGGCTGTTGTTTACTTAGAGGGGCATCCCATATGGTGCTCCATGGACGGTGGGAGGGTGGTGTGTGTCGGGCTGTTGTTCACTACCCGGTGTATCCCATGTGCTGCTCCTTGTTGCAAAGGGGTTTGTGTGTCGGGCTGTTGTTCACTTCCAGGTTTATCCCGTGTGGTGCTCCATGTAAGAAAGGGGGAGGTGTGTCGGGTTGTTCTTCATTTCCCGGTGTATCCCATGTTGCGTTCCATGTTGGATATGGGTTTCAACAGTGTTGACTCACATTTTATAAACTTGATCTATGCCTGGCCAATGAAGGTCTGACTTCTGTGTTTGTCTCTTTGAGCTGATCGTGTGGTCAGTAACACGAGGAAGCCCCTTGAGTATTATTTTAAAGGACCAGGTACCTAACATCTCTGACAATGCTTTCACTTTAAATAAAGGTTATTTGCTCCTTTTCTTTCAAGAGAGATCTTAAAGGCCGTACTGCCTACTGAAAACGGCTGAAGTAAATAGCTTAGGAGGCATTTAGGTTTTTTTATATAAATAGCGAGAACAATGGTCAGTTCGCACAGACCAGGCTTTCCAGTTTTTCTGAGCTGTAACAATCACTAGGTGCCTGGGGTGGGAGAAGGGTTGGATGCTTCAGTAAATGATCCAGAGCTGCTATTATCTCTGAGATCTGTCTTGATGCTGTTCCCTCCTGGAGTGGAGAACTGCATGCATGACTGACTGGCCTTGGATGTGCCTTTGGGCCAAGGAATGAGATAATGGGATGATCGTACATTGGAACAGTTCATTACTAGAAGGTACTATATCTATTGTTCTGTTGAGATTTCCAGTAAAGTTCGTCGACATTCCTCTTCTTTTTGCATGTATTTTCATTAGTGTGTTTAAATAAATTGTATTTTGCTTTAAGTTGTGTGGTTTGAACAGCTGCGTCACATCTGGAACACCCATTTCACATCCACCTTTACTTTAAAACAAAGTTGGCGTCCAGGCTGCCACCTGAAAGAATTTTAAGGCAGTCAGGTCTGGTCCATAGCAAAGTGGGGACTCTTGTCCGTTTCTAAATCGATAATTCCAAATTGGGTTCAGATTCAGAATCCCTACAGTGTGGAAACAGGCCATTTGGCCCAACAAGTCCACACCAATCCACCGAAGAGTAACCCACCAAGACCCATTCCCCTAACCTAATATTCCGTATTTACCCATGACTTATGCACCGAACCTGCACATCCCTGAACAGAATGGGCAAATTAACATGGCCAATTCACCGAAACTGCGCATCTTTGGGCTCTAGGAGGAAAACTGAGCACCCAGAGGAAACCCACGTGGGGAGGTGGAGAATGTGCACAGGGAGATTGTTGGGCTCATAGGCGGCTTTTGATAGTTGTTGGTGTCTTTTGTTCCGGGTGTCGAATTCAGTTGGTTTGAATAGTGCTTTGTGTATAATGGTCCTTTCTGTCTCTAAGAGTTCTCGTGTGGAAGAAGTGAAGTTAGAGATTTTACAAAAGGTGAGCAAGGCAATTTTTTTAGAACTGGCAGACGAGCTGTAGTTGGGTTTGTGCTTGTCAGTGTGAAAAGGAGAGATAATTATAGCTGTAGCTTGGCATTTACATTTTCGTGGAAACACCATCAGAATCTTTGGAAATGGCTGGAATTAAATCGCAGAAGAGGCAGATTGAACACGAAAAGGAATTGAAACAGTTTGAAATACTATTCAAAGTAGAATTTCAAAAAAGGAGAGGAAGAAGAAAGACAGAAAAGGAAAGAAGAAAAGCAGAAAGAGAGAGAGTTTCAACTTCAAAAGTTAACAATTAGAGAGGAAAGTCGACTTAGCAGGGTAGAGATGAAGGCAGACAGTAGGCTGGATGAGGCGGAGAGTGAGGATATGCAACTCTATAGTAGCCAAAGGTCTGCTGGGGATCTGTTTAAATACATCCAGGCATTAGCTAAATCTGATGAGAAGGATGCAGACGCCGTTTTAATTTCATTTGAGAAAGTGGCTAAACGGATGCACTGACCAAGTGGATTTAGTTGATCCAAACAAAGCGGGTCGGTATAAGGAGTGAGGTATTTGCATCCCTATCGGAGGAGGTATCTGGTCAGTATGAGAGGGTGAAAAAAGCGTTCCTGTTTAAGTGTACATTGGGTTTAAAAGAATCAAATAAAGTAATTTTGAAAGGTGGATAAGGGTATTAAAAACAAAGCAATCTATGACACTCTTAGAGAGACTTGTACCTGGGAGGAGTTCAAAAATTCAGTTTCTGCAGTCGTGAGAACTCGTATGTAAGAGCAGAGAGTTAAAATGACAAGCCTAGAAGCTGAAACGGCTAATGATTAGCAGTTGTTCCATAAATCAAAGTTTGGCTTCTGTGAGGGGTGGAGAAGAATGTGCGAGATCTTAAAATATATACCTATGAGAGTAAGGTTTACTGGCATGGGTCAGGAGTAGCAGGTAAATAGGTTTCAGCATTGAGCAGTACAGAAGCATGTAAATCTTGTAAGCTGAGACATGAGGAGACATGTCATTCAGAAGGACTATTGGAGAGATGGGATTTGCTCCATTATGTAATGTGTGGTTGGAGTGTCCGGTTAAACTATCAACAGAAATATTTCACAGTTGGGCCTTGAGCTTGGTGTTGGCGTTACAACATTTCAGCATTTTACTTGAAAATAACGTGCCCGAGACAAATCTACGTATGATCATAACTCCTAAACGTTTTTGGAGAAATTTAGGGAGAAAACCTCCGGGCTATTCAGGTAGAGGTTATTATTGTTGCCATCCAATTTGGAAGTTATACAGGTGACAAGATGAGAAACTGTACTTGCTGCCAAGTTGTCGAGACTTGGATGAAGAAGGACAGAGACGTTCTGTGGCCGAAATAAATTGACTGATATAAAATGAAGTTGCGAATGTTGGCATGCTTAGTGTCAATACAATATATATGTATTGTAGTCTACTGAAACAGTACGAATAAGGAGTTTAAAATGAAGTCACCTTTGCATATTGATTGTTCATTTTTTTTTTCAAAGGGGGTGTTGTGACTTCTATGATCTGGAACTTTCCAGGCAGGACTGGTGACATATCCATCATTTCCCAGTATGTCGTAATCAATGTCACCATTCAGAGACGGAAGATATATATGGCGGATGAGGTGAATACAGTGTTTTCTCCCTCAGCAGGGAGCTGCCGAGTGTATCCGTGTTTTCCCAGTAATTTTCCCAATGATGTACATGGCTCTGCGGGTCCCCATGTCATTGAGGAGATGGAGGGGAAATGAAGGACATTTCACTCCATTAATGTTATAGTGCGTCCATGCACAGTACATCATGTCCTCGCAGCAGCCACAACCTCTTCTTTCAGAAGCAGTCAGACCATTCCTTCATCATCGGTCTCCCTGTAGAAAGAAATGAATGTATCTTAAAGGCAGTCCCCTTGCTACACGTTTCAAAACACTGTCCCCACTGCCAACCAACAATATTAAAATATGGCTATGTACTAAAAGCAACTGGGCCACTGGGAATGTCACGGAACAGACCATCAGAGAGATGGAGCAAAACCTCCCATGTCTGAACTGGTCTGAGTGAACTCCCTAATACACAGTATTACTAAGCCCTGTAATCTCTTTCCATTTCAGTAACATACTCCCCTCCATTCTTCCTGTAAATGTAATGACAGGTCATATCATGTTATATTCCACCTGCCTCTCTTGATAATTTAATGTATTGAATATCACAGAGTCATCACCAAACTTAGTAGTAGTACATCTGTTCCATACTCCTGATCATTGATATAGATTGTAAATAGTTGAGGACCCAGCACGGTTATTGTGTGACTCCACTGGTGACGTTCTGTCAACTGATTGAGACTGATTTATCCGGAGTGCCTGCTTCTTGTTTGATACACAGTCCTCCCCCATTCCTGTGTAACACATTCGAAGGGGTGAATAAGAACAAGGAACATCAGTCAGTAATTCAGCCGCTCCAACCTGATCCACCACTGAATACAATCATGGCTGATGTCATCGCGGCCTCTGTTCCACTTTCCTGTCATCTCTCTATCCTGAAACTCTGGTCTGTTGTTGTAGATTGCTGCACATGAAAAAATATCCACTCCACATCTGTACTATTAATTACTTTTCGGATTTTACAGACCCCAATGAGATCTCCTTTCATTATTATAAACATGAGACTATAGACCTGAACTGCTGCTGATAAAACAAGCCCCTCATCTCTGGAATCAATCTAATGAACCTCTTCTGAATTACCTCCAATACAAATGCATCCTTCCGCAAGTCAGAGCACCCAAACGGTACTCCAGTTGCAGCGTCAGTAATGTCTTGCATAGCTACATCAACACTCCCTACGTTTATACTCTATCCTTTTCCAAATAAAAACTGAACCTACGCTTGCCTTTCCCATTACTTGCTGTAGCTGTATGCAAGTTGTCTATGATATGAACGTGAACACATAGGCCCCTCTGTACCTGTGCACTTTGAAGTTTCTCTCCATTTAGATAATAATTTGCCTTTCTATTTCGCTGGCCAAATTGAATAATCTCATAGTTATCCACTTTAATTTTTATTGTGAAATGTTAGCCCATTAAACCAAATTATTCATATCCATTTTTAAACTTTTACAGCTCCATTCCGAAGTAATTTCCCACCGTTGTTAGTGTCATCTGAAAGATTGGTTACAGCATTTTCTATCCTGTCAACCGAGTAATAATGTTGAGGAAAAATAATTAATGCATGCATGAGTACTGAAATCTGTGGCACCACACAAGGTACATTTGCCAGAAGAAAATGACACATTTATTCCATCTGACTGCATTTAGTTGGTTCAGGAAATAAATATTTTTTAAAAATAACAGAGGAAGGTTGCTCAGGTCTCACAGGGATCGGTGCTCAGGCCCCAGTTGTTCATAGTATCCATGAAACATTTGGTTGCGGGAACCAAATACGATATATCCCAGCCTGCTGACAGAACTAAAGGATGTTGGATTGTGAATGGGTGAGGAGGCTGCAAAAAAGCTTCAAGGTGACTAAGACAAGCGGAGTGAATGGGCAAATACGTTGCAGATGGAGAGAAATGTGGGTCGAGGTGACGGTGTGCAGTTTGGTGGGAACAATAGACTGGAAAAAACAATGACTGCAGATGCTGGAAACCAGATCTGGATCAGTGGTGCTGGAAGAGCACAGCAATTCAGGCAGCATCCGAGGACAGGCAAAATCGACGTTTCGGGCAAAAGCCCTTCATCAGGAATAAAGGCAGAGAGCCTGAAGCATGGAGCCTCTCCATGCTTCAGGCTCTCTGCCTTTATTCCTGATGAAGGGCTTTTGCCCGAAACGTCGATTTTGCCTGTCCTCGGATGCTGCCTGAATTGCTGTGCTCTTCCAGCACCACTGATCCAGACAATAGACTGGAAGCCTATCGTTGAAAAGGGATTGTTTGAAACATGTTGATCTACAAAGGCACGTGAGCTCCTTTTTGTTGTTTCCTTCTGTGCAGCCCTCCGATGTCCCTCCAGCACAGTGAGTTCTGAACCCAGACGTCAATACTGGGAATGGCATTGTCACGCTGCCCAGTGTATATTGACCCACCAAGCGGGGAGCTGCAACATTGAAAAGGATCTGGATCTCCCTGTACACCAGTCACTGAAAGCAATATTGCAGAAAAGAAAGCAGTTAGGAAGATAAATGGTGTGTTGACCTTCATTTCAGAGGTATTTGAATCCAGGAGTAAGGGTGTCTTCCTGCAGCTGTACAGGGCCTTAGTGAGACCCCATCTCGAACATTGTAGAGTATTGTGTGCAGTTTTGGTCTCTGTACTTACCAAAGGACAAACCTGACAAAGAGAGAGAGCAGTGAATGATGACCAGACATATCTTTGTGATGACAGGCTTGTTGTGGGAGCAGAGTTTGTGGCGACTGGGCCTGTATTGCAAGGGCTTTAGGAAAATGGGTGGAGATCTCAGTGAGATATATAAAACTCTGACAGGGTGAGACAGATTGGAAGCAGGGATGATAATTCCCCAGGCTGTGGTGTCTAAAACAGGGGACGTTAGCATTAGGCACAGACAGGCCACTCTGCATTGAGATGACAATAAATGTCTGCACTCAGAGACTGGTGAACTTAGGGAATGCGTGGAACCTGGAAGCCAACACACTGAACATAAATACGAATTTAGAGATAGTAAAGGGATGGTGGAAGAGCAGGTGAACGGTATGGAAATAAAAGGCCAGCCATCATTACATTGAATTGGGTAGCAAAGATGATGGACCAAAGGGAGCACTGTACTTCCTATATATAGCTTTCCAAGGTTACTCACATTAACGGATATATTCCTTGTGCGGGATAAGTGCATTGAGGAGATGTTTGAACATGGAATGGGGGAGGCTCAATATGTTGTATGACCTCCTTCTTTACCGGTGTTTCTGTGTCGTCTGTGGGAAAGTTGTCACAAACTCTCAGGTGTTAGGAAGGAGGTCTCTGCAGGGTCGACAGGATTGTGTACATCTTTCCCTTTTCCGAAAACATGGCTGGTGCCGGGTGTTCGGTCTGGTTTTATCCTG
This sequence comes from Chiloscyllium plagiosum, assembly GCF_037043375.1. Classification (NCBI taxonomy): domain Eukaryota; kingdom Metazoa; phylum Chordata; class Chondrichthyes; order Orectolobiformes; family Hemiscylliidae; genus Chiloscyllium; species Chiloscyllium plagiosum. Next base: position 102,769,697 of record NW_028270159.1, read on the forward strand.
AAGACATCGGAGCAGTTTGATACAATTGAGTGTCTTGCTTGGCCGATTCAGAGACCATTGATGAGTTTATCACACGTCTGTGTGTCTGGAGTCACTTTTAGGCCAGACGCGGAAAGCATGGGAGATTCACTTCCTGAAAGTACATTGGAGAAGCAAACTGCTGCTGACAATCGACATTGGCTTCAAGGTCATATTACAGATACCAGATTTTGCTTGTTCATATTTTATTAATTGTTTTTAACTTCCACCAGCTGCCAGAGCATTAGCCTGATCTGGATGAGTAATCCAGTGACGTTTCCACAACAGCACAATCTCCACATGGGGACCGATCAGAAACCACATTGAGCAGCTTATTTCTGTGCTGCTTGATAGCTCTGTCAAAAAGAACTCCCACCAATGTGACTATCGTGATTGGACTGAGGGGATGATAATTGGTCAGATTGCAATTATTCCTGTCTTAGGGGACGGGACATAGTTGAGTAATTTTCCTCATTACCAGGGAGATGTCAGAGTTAGAGCTGGAATGAAACAGCTTCCCCAGGGACACGGCTTGTTGTGCAGTACAAGTCTTCAGTCCTATTGTAGGAATGGGGTCAGGGCCCATTGCCTTTGTCATATCTAATGTGTTCAGCTGTTTCTTCATCTCACTTGCAGCGAATCGAATTGATTGAAGATTGGCATCTGTGATTCTGTGGGCATCATGGCGACAGTGAGGTGGATCATCAACTCAACACTTCTGGCACAGGATTTTACAGATACTACATCATTGTCTTTTACTCTGATGTGTACGCATGTTCGATTATTTAGGATGGGGATGTTTGTGGATCCCTTGCCTCCAGTCATTTGTTTAATCATCCATCACCATTTATGACTGAATGTGGCAGGACTGCAGAGCTTCGATCAAATCTGTTGGTCAAGTACGGTAACATTAATAGGCTAGCATCAGCTTTAGATTCACATGGTTCTGACCCTGACATGTTCACCCACAGTCATTATTGAAACATAGATCGTGTTGATTGTAATTGCAGACTAAGGAAATTATCCCTGGGCAAAATGTTACAGGTTGTGGTTGAATGGTGTTCTGCTTCTTCTGCTGCTGTGGTCTACAGCACTACATGAATACGCAATTTTGAGCTGCAATATCTGAAATGCAATTCTGCTGTCTGTCCCCTAGTTCACATCGAGACCCATTTACCCATCAACCCTGTACTCAGTGACCTACTCTGGTTTCTGTTATGTCAACACTTTCATTTTCATATTCTCATTCTGCTGAGGTCATGCTTACAATCTGACACTTTCTATAAAAAAATTTAACTGATTTTAATTCAATTGTTTAGTTCATCTGAATCTTTTTCCTTGAGTAATCCTATCTTCTGTGTTTAAATTGAATGTGATTCCCTCTGTTTCTCTCCCTGGCCATGATTAAGACCTCTGTAGTGTCAGTGATACCAGCCTTGTGTAGTTTCAGAGCCAATTAATTCTCTGAATTCCCAATCATCTTCACCACATTGTATGTTTCCTCTTATAGTTTGATGCCTTATCAACATGGCTGCCTTGTCCTCCCATGAGTATGTTTCATCTTTTTTGGGAGAATTTCTGATATCCTCCGAATTATCCAACATAAATTCCTACAATTGCTGCTTCATGGTCTTCCCTGCTCGGCTCCCCTTCCAATTAACACTGGCGATCTCCTTCCGCATGTCTTTGTAGTTACATTGCTCAATTATAATCACATAACATCAAGAAGACAGCAATAGATATAAAACGAAAGAAGTAGTTTTGAGAGATGGGACATAAAGAATAATTGGCAAATTTCTTAACGAGATACAAATAGAGAACGAGAGGAGAGAATATAGATGAGGACATGTGAAAAATGAGAAAACTAGATTATTGAAAGAAGTAGATGCACATCCCTCAGCGTTTTGGCAATTCCTGTGTGCTGTGGTCCTTCGTACAGTGCATGTACAACAGAGTAATGTGTTCAAATGCTGGGTCGAATACCAGATTTGTAATCTCCAATAATATGATAGATAATAACTTTGGAAATAACCCAGCACGCTAATATATTGAATTCCCGGTAGAAAGGGGATTAACTGAAATAAGTTGGGACACCAGAAACAAGAATTTGGAGCATACATCCTGATAAGAATGGGAGATTACAGTAGAGAATTCCAGAAAAGGAGGGAACATTGAGAGAACGGGAACATATCACATCAGATGAGCATCAAATAATGTTTTATAAATTGTATACATCATGTGCATCATTTTTCGATAACTGTGCTTCTGTTGTTCATTTAGAATGTGTTGTGCACATATCAAAAATATCCACGCACACTCATTGATTAAACAATGTATACAAAATCGTTTTTCCGCCATTGAAATCGTCCTGTTGTCCTATTACCAGGATACATGAACACCAACTGGCCAACAAAAGACATGACCCACTATCACTATGTTCCACAATACAGTCAAAGAAGTGCACCACTTTGACTGGAACAACACACGTGCATACCAAGACACGCAAGGACGTTCTTAGAGGAATGACATTCTCACCAGAAGTTCATTAATAAACACATCAATTTGGATCCTATCTACCTTCTCTTGTAATAAAAAAAAGAATGACATCACCCATCTTAAGAAACCAAAACCTATAAATAGAGAGGCGGGACATACCACCAGCGCTTCAGCGGAGACTCTTACTAATGATGCCACCTAGTCATGGTGACGAAACGTCTGAAAACAAACATTCATGCTCAGCGAGCTAACTTGCATAAATACAAATTGTCATTTTTCGGTAATTAGTGGAATTTAGGAGTTCTCTGTCACCCACGTTTTAACAGATTATGATGTGAGATGAGATTTTCTGGGTGTGTGGTTTTAATTAACAGAGGGGTTCGACATTGATGTCAAAACAGTTTGGGGCCTTGCCGTATAGGATTTGGACAGAGTTGAACAGATTTGGGGTACAAAAGTTCCCAGCAGATTCCAACACGTGGCAATTAGTGACATATATCTTCAAATTAATCCGTTGGGAAAATTCATTTAATTTTTTTAACTTGTGGTTGGTTAAATTAAAAGTGAGAGAATTTTTTTTAATTTTACTAACGAGGTTCCCAAATTTGACAAGGAAGTTTACAAAGACAGAAGAAGGAATATTTTTAGAATTAGCAAATAGGTTGGAATTGGGTTTAACCAGGCACAAAAGGAAGTCTGAAATTGTAATGGAGTTGGTCAGGCACTTTGGTGTGTCAGAGAAACAGGCAACTGCAGTAGAATTAGAAAAACTAAAATTACAAATATGGCAACTGGAGTTAGAAGATGAGAAAAGGGATGGAAACAGAGAGAGAACAAAGAGAAAGGGAAAGAGAGGAAAAAGAGAGATAATTTGAAATTCAAAAGTTGGGAATTAGACAAGAAAGTTAAGTGAACAAGATAGAGATGAAGGGAGAACGTCGGGATGTATACAGCTATGTTAATACATTGCCATACTTCGGTGAGAAAAATGTTAAAATCTGTGAATATTTTATTTTTTAAAAATGGCTCGACAGATGAATTTATGGGTAATGCTCGTTCAAACTAAGCTGGTGGGCACAGCTAGTGAGGTATGTGCGGCGCTGTCAGATGTAGGGTCAAGAGATTATGCAGATGTCAAACTGGCTATTTTGTGTGGTTATGCATTGTTACTAGAAGAATATAGACAGAGGTTCAGAAATATAGAGACCAAACCAGGTCAGACTTATGTTCGTTTGAAAGAATTAACCACAGTCATTTTGATAGATGGGTGCTGGTCTTAAAAATGGATAAGCCCTGTGAGGCTCGAAGGGAGATTGTTCTGCTGGAGGAGTTTAAAAACTCACTTGCAGAGATGGTAAGAATTAATGTGAATCAACAGAAAGTTGAAGAAGTGAGAAGCGTAGCAGAAATGGTAGGCTAAAATCTATTGGTGCATGAAATGAAATTTAGCATGTGAGAGGATTTTCATCCGGTGAAGAATAGAAATTGGGAGAAGGTGAGATCCTACACTACAAAGTTAACAGTAGAGCACACTGACAATAGTTTAGCACAGGTGAAACAAGAAGCCCAAGTGGGTTGAAAGGAAGTGAAAGGCCTCAGGTGTTCTCACTATAACGGAGTGGAAAACATAAAATTACAGTGCCGATGGTTTAAGAAGGGCAGTGGGAGAAATGTGTTTTCACTGCAGTAAGCTGGGACACACCGTGCTGGGCATTGAAGGAAGACACTTTGGGAAAAGATGTGGTAAAAGAGGCTAAGCCAGTGGCACTGCTGAAACTGGTAAAGGATTCCACAAGTGGAGTCGAGGAGCTGCAGGAGAGTGTACAGCCGAGGCAGGGGCTAGTTATGGAGTTAGTACCGGTTGTCTGAAAAGAATTTGCCTCTGTGGATAAACGTTACTCAGAAAGGGCGGGGGGGGGGGGGGGGGGGGTGGTGTGGTGGGGGTGGGGGAAGGACAAAAAATTAAAATTTTGTGAGATACGAGATCTGCTCAGTCTCTAATAGTTGAGAAGTGAGGCGCCAGAAAAGCACAACAGATCAGGCAGCATCTGAAGAACAGGACAATCGACATATCAGGCGGAAACCCATCGTGAGGTATGTGGTTTGGGGACAAGGGGGCTGAAAGATAAATAGGAGGGTAGGAGCTGGGCTGGCTGGAGGGTCACTGGGAAGGATATAAGAAGAAGTAGGTGGAAGTAATAGTGATATGTCGGAGAGGAGCATGGAGTCGATAAGTGGGAAAGAACATGGACAATTAAAACAGTTCAAGATGGCGGTGCTAATTTGAACGGTTGGATCTAAGATGAGGTTGCGGGAGGGGAGATTTGGAAATCGGTGAGGTCGATGTTGATGTTGAAGAGTTATAGGGTCCAGCTTTCCTACCACCTCTCCACTTCACCCTTCTCTCCGAACTATCACCAGCACACCCCACCTGCATATACTTATCAACTTCCAAGCTACCTTCCACCCAGTTCCACCCAACCCTCCTATTTATTTCTCAGCTCCCTTGCCCCTTCCTTACCCCCAACCTTCCCAATGAAAGACTTGTTCCTGAAATGTCGACTCTCCTGCCTCCCTCTCCTGCCCCAAATAAATCTACTCCGTTTACTTCCTTTGTATTAATATTCATACATGAAGTGAGAGGTCCTTTGAAATTTATTAAATGTAAATTTACAGGACCGAAGTAGGAGATCTCACACTTGGAATATGTATGTGAGGTGAGGGAGAGCTTAAATGGAGTAGGCGAGTTATCTCAACAGCACATGAAGTGGGCACGGCATAGAGTAAAACAGGTAAGGATGACGTATTAGTATTGCCAGCAGTGGTAGGAAATCCCTTCAAAGCCAGGATTAGTGGCCTCTTTCAAATTAAAAAAATATTGAGCCAATTAAACTATCTGGTAAAGATACCAGATATGACAATAAATTTATCGAGTATGTCATGTGAATGAATAATGCTCCAGCCATATTTAAGACTTAGAAACAGAGTTGCGGTCAGATGTATAAACTGTGCTGTTTATCTGTATGATGTGGTGACCTTCAGCAAGTGATTGAAAGCTCACATTTTACAGTTGGAAGAGCATGTTGAACGATTACAAGCAGCAAACTTGGTAATAAACTTAAAGAAAACAGAATTCGCGAAGGTAGAGGTGATGTTCTTGGGACATTACATTGGACATGGAAAGTTGACCCCATGGAACACAAAGACGAAGGGCTTTGAGGAATTTCCACGACCATCCTCGAAGAAGGAGGTGCTTCAGTTTTTCGAACTGAGTGGATTCTATCGGAAGTTTGTTGCAATTTTCAACAGCGTATTGGCACCACTGATGGATTTATTAAAGAAGAACACAGAATTGTGGTGGATAGAACAATGTCAGGAGGCATTTGAGAATTTTAAAGCAGGTTTAATCACTGCACCAGTTTTATCTGCACCAAATATTTTGAAATCATTTGAAAATTGTCTGATGCTGGGGATATAGGGGTCGGAAATGTATTAATGCAGAAAGATGATGATGGAATTGAATGGCCAATTGGCTACTTGTAGAAAAAATCTCAATATCCACCAGAAATAGATAAACATCCCCATTATTGAGAAAGAATGATTGAGTTTCGTACTGGCCTGACAGTATTTTAATGTTTCCATGACAAATAAATTGTCGGAGATTATTGTGGACAACAATAATAATCCTCCTGCATTTTTTTGGATATTTAAAGACCGAAATATGAGACTACTTCATTGGAATCTTATGTAACCGACTTTGAACTTTTAAATGAATATGCTGTGGATCGTAAAAATGTTATAGAAGATGTGTTATCATGAAGTTAAGGGAAGAAGTTTAGATAAACTTTGACTTATTCCAGTATTATATATGTGTGCAGAATTAACATGAATGGTATAACTGAGATTAATACTTTTGTATTTCATAAAAATGGGATTAAGAATTAGTGGAAAAGAAATGAAGCCATCTTTTCATTCTGATGCTTCAAATTTGTTTTCATGAATGTGGGAAATGTTATGAATCCGAAAGCATGTCTGGTCACTTTAAGACAGAACGGGTCTTGCTAAATAGAAAGTATAGCCACAGATGCCAGCTAAAGGTCAGACTGTTCGAAATGTAAAAATTAGCTGGGGAATGGGTACCTGAGTTTTGGTTGCTGTTTTGACAGCAATTCGAATGCAATCACGGAGTTTAAATAACGCTCAGGATACCAAAAGCCAACGGAATTTGAATATTATTGTTTGGACACCTGGAAAGCAACCAAATTAAGAGAATTATTGTATCATGGGAAGTATATAAACCCAGCATTTTGAACATTAGAGGGAGAGCCACTGCCATCCAACAGCGGAGTAACTGCTGTAGAGCAGAAGTGCTAACTGGCCATCTCAAACACCCTCTATGAAAGATAAATGCTCATGGCAAGTCTACTTGCCGTTAAAAAAAAATGATCCAGGGAGATCAGCAGCTGGAAGAGTGAACACAGCGGGGAAGATGGAGACTGTGTGGGCTTGAGATTGTAATGTATAATATGTGGGTTGTTGGAACAGCATATTTTTTCAGAGTTGGAGTCAGATAGTAAGTAGTTAAGAAAAGAGGGGTTTGTATTCGTGAATAGTCGTTGTTTAGTGTTCACTATTAAAGGTAAACTTGTTATTTTTGTTTAAATAGTGGAATGTAGGAGAATTGTGTCGCTCATATTTTAACAGGTTACAAGATGTGGCGATCTTTTCTTGATGCTTGGATTTAATTAACAGAGGAGATCGACTCTACCTTGTAAATGTCCATCCATGCCATCCAAGTTCCCTGCAGTTCGCCCATATCCTTCTAGTCCT